>NW_010419121.1:35995-36588 GCF_000710305.1 Buceros rhinoceros silvestris
CACATTTTCTGAATATCTGACCTATTTTCATTAACCACAGTTTTTTTCTCTCCTGAACGCACACTACAACATAACACATCCACAAACCAAAAGGATATCCGATAACATATAGTTATCAAAAAGTGAACTACCTGGCTCATTTTTGAGGCACTGTCTACATTTAGCTTGTATCCAGACCTAAAATATAGCAATTGCCCTATCACCCAATGATCACCTCAGAGCCAAAAAGGGGGAATCAGGAAAAGAATGTGACCCACAGGTTGAAATGAAAACGGATTAAACAAGACAGCCAAACTAATACCAAACACAACTAAAAATTATACCACGTTATACTCAGCCTAGCAAATGTGCAGTGGTGACAATAAACGGAACAAAACCCTAAGCAGCCCCTCCAGGGATGAGGGGAAGCAGGGTCAGGAAGAGACCCAACACACTTCCCCATCAAACTTTCCCTTTATACTGAGTGTGAAATTTATGGTGTGGGATACCCTGTGAGCTATCTCGCGTCAGGTGCCCTGGCTAATGGCCTGCAGACCACAGCAGGCTGGGACTCTGTCCCAGCAAAACTGGGACACCCAGGTAAAGTGTTTATT
>NW_010419121.1:36681-45367 GCF_000710305.1 Buceros rhinoceros silvestris
GTACATTCAGCAACAGGCTGAATATGTATATAATTTGCATGACGATTACTGTTTTTCAAGTGTTCTAAAAGATGAGACAGTTTTCTCTGAGAATGACTTTGATTCGGTAGCAGAATGATTCATGTTAATATTCCACAAGAACATGGCAAGGTGGAATTAATTAAAAGATATATTACCATCTTTTCTGCTTTAAGTAAAACATTTAAAAAGAAAATTTGCATTGTTGAAGCAACTACATAATATTAAATAGGTCTTCAGAAATTCCATATAAAATAGTACAGGTTAATTGCTTCTGCTTTAGTTACACAGACAAAAATATTATTTTTTTTAACTATCTGAAATACTTGAGATGACAACATAGTGTATTTTATATGCATCTATACCAATGATATAGAAGGACAGTGTTCTGGGAAAATATCTGTGTTCTCCAAAAGGATTTCAGTGTTCTCCAAAAGGATCAGGCCCTGATCTCTGAGCTGATTGCAATGCTTATAACTTTGCATTCCCAGTGGAGTGAGTGATGATATTATACAACTGAGAAATATATATGTATATAGTGTGTGTGTATATGTATGTGGTGCCGTATGAAAGTTTCATCTTACATATTTTTACTTTCAGTTTAGCTGGCATGTGATGAAAGAATAGCTTCTTCAGGTGGAAGTGTTTATCCCAACTACAATACAATATTTTTTGCCTGATCATCTGAACACTGTAGTGTACTCCATTCCAGCACCGTATTATGCTACAATGCACTGTTTTAAAACACGTTTTGGGGTTTCTATCAAATTCTGTTGCAATCACAAGAACTGTCTGAAGAGATCTAAAATTACAGTAAGGCAAATGAGTGACATTGAAAATTGGGGTATCTACATTTCTTTGAATTTGGAGAAACAAAAATATTTGACAATAAAATAGGACATAACACTCAAGTTATCATACTTCTCAATTTATCACAAGCTTTAGCTTATTTTGTTGATGCTAGTTTTTATATTTTTAAACGATTTGTGAATCAGAGTGAGGAGAGGCTGGGTACAAAACCTTCAGAAAATTAGAAACAAATCATTAGGACAGAAGTGAATCCCTCTATCCTTCTGTTTCAAGTTCTGCTATTAGAATTTTAGTGTAATTTATTGAATAATGTATCATTTAGGAAGGAAAAAAGAAATCGTAAGAACTACAGAGAGGAGCAGGGATTTCCTTTGGACAACAACCTAACGTGATAGAAATATAAAAGCCCTTATATGTTAATAATTAAGATAGAGCTTAAGTAAAACAAACTTCATTTTCATCAACAACATTGCAGAACTGAATTCCTCCCTGATGAATGACAAAGGCACTTCTGTGGAAATAACTAATGGGAACAGAACCTGCATCTTATTCATGGTCGTGCTGAAAGTGTTACAGAAACTGTCAGTTCAAGTTTGTAAACTGTCAACCTACGTCAAGTCTTTTTAAAATTGCAAAAAAAAAAAGATTAAGACTTTATTATAACTAAGATTTTTGAATCAGCAATGATCAGACCTTTGCAGTAACAGTCCATTAAGAAAAACAAGCTGTAAAACCTATTTTTTTTCACTGTCATCACATGAACAGTTTTTTCTGTGTTGCCTAGTTAGGCACAAACACCTAACATATTCCTTTATTAGCTTGTTTTATCCCTTGGAAAATAACTTCTTGGTTGTACATGTTCTGAGACAAGGACTTAAAGATGGGCAAGCAGAGACCACCTGAGAGAAGAGCCATGTTAAAAGTCACTACGCATGCTTTAACGATACTGTCCCTTTCACCACCTCAAGTTTAGAAATACTTCTCCGTTTTAGACTTCTGACTTCAGTGAGTTATGTTTCTAACTCCAGCAATAGTTCATATTTTATAAACATTCCTGAAAAGCATAGTCAGACATATTCAGCCCTCCCCCTTGTTACCAGTGTCTTAATCTTCCACCAAATAGATTACTTTTCTGTAAAAGTCCTGCAACTAAGGCAAACAGCCATGTCCCACTGAAAAATACAGAAGGGATTCAAAATTTGCTTTTATTTGAATATCTTGAGGTTTTGCAGTACCAACTATAGCCACTTTTCTAAAACTTTGTTTAAATAAGGAAGTGTGGAAGCCAATACATCAGTGATGACAATACTGTTATCAGATTAAGACAAAGGCCCATATCCCTACACTTCACTGTTTTTTATTCTCCTAGGTAAAATGCTTGACTCTGTTAGGAACAATTTCTTGGTCCCCTTGAGTCAGAAGTTATCTTGCAGAACTGCAAGTATCATTTAAGAGCCTTACCTATTACTATGTCTAACGAAGTTACCACCATATGTCACATTACTAACTGCTAATAACACCAGTATCAGTTACATCCAGATTTCAGACTAAAGACGTCGAAATAGATTCCTCATATAATTTTTGCTAAGAATTACATATTGCTAACGTTTACATATTGAATTTATGTAGCACTTAAGTTCTAGATACTTCATAATCTTTCTAGAGAGTAATTTGTTTATTATCTTGCATAGATCTCATTTGAAGCAGTACTTCATTGCAACTTCTTTCCATTCCTAACTGAGATAGTCATGAAAGCATCACAGAACTTCAGAGTTAGTCAAGAGGAAAAAAGTATTTTTATCCTCCCCAGAGAAGGCCAAGGATATGCAATCATACTCAAGTATTAAATTTGGGAGCGGAGTGTTTCAGTCGGTTGGTTGGTTGGTTTTGTTTGTCAGTTTTGTTAAAGATAGGTATGGATAGCAATTTACTTTCTTCTGAAAACTCCAAAGCTATCTGTCTACAAAAATAGAATTAAAATTTTTTGGTCCTCTATATACCAAAAGATTCTAGAAAAACAAATTGGTCAATATTAGGGGAAATTACTCTGAAGGTCAAACACATTTTTCAAATAAAAATCTCTTTCTTCTAGAAAATGAGTAAAATAAACTTTTCACAATATGCCCAAAACCTTTTGAACAAAATGTAATCCAGCTAATTGCTCAGCAATTCTGGCACCCAGCTCTCCTAATCTGAAATTCTCTAAACAATGTCTATCCAAAATTTAACCGCTTATGTTAGTACAGAGAGTCATATAAGCTCTGTAGCTTTATGATATCTATTTCTTAAATTTTCAAAATAAATCCACATAGTACTGATATTAAATAGCTGCTTAGAGCTCCTAAGGACAGGTAAAGAGACCTGAACAGCTAACTTCCAAGAATGCACAGGACCACTTTTTAGTTGAAAGTACTGGGCAATAAGCATGACTGTAGTAGGCTGCAACTGTGTAGGCTTGATCATGCCTAGATCGCAGCAGAGACATGCTGTCCAGTACAGTAGGTGTTAAAGTATCTTTGGTGGTGTAGAACATTGTAGGTCCTTGTAGCATCTATTAATTATTTGTTTTATTTGTATTTGTGCACAACTTTTTAAAAACATCGACAATTTGGTATTGTCTAAGCGTTGCTGAACTTGTGAAATTATCTTTTCTCTTTTACTGAGATGCTATTTGTCAGCGCCGATGTGTGGCATGTTTTTCTTTGCAGTCTTTAGTCAATATTTCTTGGTTGACTTAAAAAACTCCTGATTTCTATTTAATATATATTGGAGTTGCACACCCTTTTACCTTTGTGTGTTTCTATCTGCTTTATCAGTAATTCAGTAGCAATTTAGTGATAAAGGAAAGTATATTCCCGTCTGTTTTCTCTAGCACTTACTACATTTCAGAATATTGTTTCAAACAAATTAGACTTTATAGCTGGATGAGAGTTGCCTGTAAAGGGTCGAAGTTCAGTAGGGGACCCTGATGATAGGCAAGATCCCTGCATACACACTTAGGAAGGACAGCTGCTGAGGAGCACCTGCTCCCTACAGCCAGGGCCAGAGTTGTGCTGCACCTCGGGACCAGGCAAGGTCCACCCATGCTGAGCTCCTGGCTGCTTGTGCTCTCAGTAGCTAATGCGAAGTACTTCAGTTCTCCTGTCATTTCCTCTGCAAGTGACAGCACATAAGTATACCCTGAGCACAAGAGGAGAGGGAACAGATGGATGCAACAAGGGATTGCATAGAAACCGTGGGACCATATTGGCAGTAGTCACAACATATCACCAGGCTAACTGTTGGCATGATCCCTACAGGCATCAGAGCAAAGGGGAGTTAAAGGGAGATTTGAAGGGGATAATGAATTAGTCTAACAGAGATTTACAAAAATCTGTTCTCAAGAATGAAGGGCGGTGCAAAAGAAAGGAGGGTTTGCTGTAACACATAGCGGGAAGCAGGGAAGGTGCTGCTATCAGAAGCCATGTGGAAGTAGGAGTGTGGCATTTGACACCGAGTGGAAAATAAGCAGGGAAGAGTGATATTGTGAAGGGCCTTGAAAGCAGAAACAATTTAACATCTGATGCAGCAAAGGGAAAGCAATATTGTCAGAATGACCAGCTAGCAAAATGTTGTTTGCAGCAGCAGTTTCTATGCATATCAACACAGTAATGAAAGTTGGATAAGACCATAAAAAAAAAAGTAGGATTTTTTTTTTCCTCTGCACTGGAATTAATTTTTTTTAAAAAAATCTACATTTGTCATAAAATGGAAGCATCATGATATAAGCAAAAATAAGGTTGCCTACTAAGAAAATCAACTGGCAAAATCTGGCCAGTTATATTTCACTGCATAATACCACCATTAATTCTAGCAATATTATCAGTGGAACAGGCCGAAATTGTCATTTCTGACAGAAAAAATATTTTGGAAGACAACCAAACCTATGATGGATGTAGGCAGGCAAAAATCCATTCAAATCAGCAGTGTAGCACTCGTTTCTGTCAGCTGCAATAGTCTCCCCTGATGTTTCATGAAGTTTATGACAAACAAATTACAATACGTGGCGAAAGCAAAAATTGCTATGTACCACACTGAGATATAAATATGGAACAAGGGTTACTTATCGAAACATGCATGTTCCACTCCGTACAATTTCAATCAGACAAGACCTAACAGAAAAAGCTATGCTGAGATAATATGGGCATAAAATACGGGTTTTTTTAAGAAAGTTAAAAGATAAAGAACACTACAAACAACTAATTATTTCACCCTATACTTAAAGTGCTTCTCATAGCATTTTAACCCTCAATTATTTCAAACTAGTCATTTGCAATTCAAATTCCTGTAAGAAGATTTAGAATAGTCTCTCGAAGACTATTAAGTGATAATCATGCAGCTTTAAAAAATTATATTTGTCCTCTTCAGTATCTAAAATGGTTTTAAGATTTTTTCTATCTACCTTCAATAACTTGTCTTCTATATAACTTAGCTAATAGATAAACAAGAAAGAAATAATTCATTCTTAATAAGAAAGAATTCTCTATAGTGAACAAACTGTTCTGAAACACCATAAAATACAGAGAAGCTAAGTAGCTTAACTTTTTTCTATAATAATGGTCCACATGAACACAAGAGAAAATTAACTAATAATTGCCATATTTTTTCCCAGTTTCGCTTGGTCTTCTATAGATCTGTGGGTATAATTACTAGTAAAATAGGGTTGGCTTCCCAGTCACTTTCATAGAAAACTTCAGCTTCTCATTTTCAGATCGTTTCTCAGAAAGATACATTAAAAATTGACATGTTATTTTTATCTTCCTCTGATATTTCAGAAGTCAAAGCAAACAAAGTTTAATTTTAGGGAGTGAAAAGAATGACTGAGTAATTTCTTCACTGCTTAATGTAAAGAAAATTTGAGTGTCGTATGAATTTTCCCCTTCACACCACAGAAGATGATAATTTATGTCCTTCTTTTGGAAGGCTTTCTCCCTTTTAGCATAATACTAAACACTACCCTTAATATCGTGTGATTTATATATTTAAGCATGTTTTTGCAAGAGAGATTGTCTAACATTTTTGTATAGTATTAAGTGTGCAAGAGCATAAGATTAATACCTAGTTTTCATTTTCATACAGGAGATACTTGCAAGAAAGTGGTATAAATTATTGACATTTCCAATCATTATCTTCAGTGGTTTAGCAGAATTCAAACACCTCTTCTCTGCTACTTACCACAAGTAAAAAATACCTAGAAGGCACTCTAAAGAAAGTTAATGAAATAAAGGTTCTGTTGTGAAAACAGCTAGAGATAAAACACCAGCCTATCTTTTAAAATAAACACAAAATTTTGTTGTGGAACAGTGCATTGGGAAACTGGCTTATGAAGTAATAGAAATCTGGAAACAGCACAGTACATGTTAACCACAATATCTCAGCACCTCACTCTGCCTTCTGATTGAGGCAGGGCAGGCTATGTTTTAGTCATCCCCCCAAAACAGAAGTCCCAAGACGTCCCTACCTGAACAAATGTAGCAGGCTCTCAATATAATGCTTTCATACTACCTAATGCATGCAATGGAATGGATTCTCGCCTCACTGCAAGCAAACCTTTCCACCTCCATATACAGCTTTGTTTCCACATTATTTCTTTTTTTAAGGCTCCCTAGATAGTCAGCCTCTCAACTAAAAAGGACTAAGACAAATCCGACCTCTGAAGTCTTAGCAGAAGTCTGTCTTTCTGCTCTAAGAAGGAATACAGTTAGGACACCTCAGCACTGTAAGTGCCTCCAGTCCCCAGTTTCTCTTGCAATATACTGATAACCCTGTCGAATTGAGGAAAAATAGATATACCTAAGAATCAGCACTATTCTAGCATTCCCATGTCTCCTTGTAGAAGAGATTACACAAAAGTCTTGCAGCAGATATTCTCTCCCTGCTCATGCAGTTGCTTGCTGCCCCTCAGGAGGGTATAACATTTTTCTACAGTTCTGTCAGCATCACATAAAAATCCACCAGGACATAACTCCAGTAGCAGATACATTTTCAGGTACTGTGGCATGAATTCTACCTGCTGCAGCTGCCAAATTGTCAAGACCCTGTTAGGGAAGACAGCTCAGAGGCTCTTAGACTCTGAACCTCAGTCACTATTGTAATTTGATACATTCAGAATAATTATTGAACTGTCCCTGATATGTTCAAGCAAGTTCTGTAATTATGAAAAGCTGGAAGTCTTGCACTAAGCAATGCTTATCTGTGGTATTTAATTTAGGGAAGTGAGCATGGCACAAAGGCTACAGGCCATTTTAGAGCGGTACCCTTGCATAGCATATGACTGGATATACTGTAAAAAGAAAGCATATTCATTGACCATGTAGGGCAAGATCCTTAAGTATGGTGAAACCATTTTGTGCTTCAAGAGCACCTATATATAAGCATTTGTATGTATAGGAATCTTGTATTTCATGTCACAATACTGCCCTTTTCTCCAAATCCCTTCTCTTTCCAAATTGGTTCCAGTTGATATCTTGAGTGGGGGTGGGGAAATATCATACTTGTGTTTGTCTAGCTCTGGTGCTCTCTTCAGCTTGAAAAAACAGAATTTCTCCCCCAGTTAAGGGAACTTTCCAGCCATACAACCCGTTCTGTGGCATCTGAGCACCACAGTCCGTCTGTTCATGCATATGGGTGTAGTAGAGTGACAGCTTTACTGTGTATAAGTCATGCATCGTGTAGCACATTTCTTGACAGAGGCAAAAACAGTTTATGACTTGAAGCAAAGCATTTTATCCCAGGGGCTTCTCAGAGCCAGACGAAAGGCCGGGGCTTAGGTTAACAGCTCAGGAGTATGGCAGCTATTTCCTACCATTGTTTCTCTTGCAAGGGTCCGTTACATGATCACGTTGAGGAATGTGCCCCGTGTTATGACAGAGTAGGCACTTTGAGACAATAAGGAGCTGCAGTAACTATGAGCATGTGGTATTTAATCACAGAATCACAGAATGTCTGAGGATGGAAGTGACTGCTTAAGATCATCTTGTCCATGACCCCTCTGTTCACTCAGGATTAACTAGTCAGTTGCCCAGCACTATGTCCAGCTGGCTTTTGAACATCTTCAAGAATCGAGATTCAACAACATTTCTGAGTAACTTCCCTGGGCACTCTATTACTTGCTGCCGAAGTAAGTGAGGAAACAAAGCTATCAGAAGAAGGAGACTTAACCTCAATGTAAGCTGGCTGCAAGCTAAACATCCCGAATGAGGTCTGCAAATGACAAAAGCCCCCATCAACTAAATGAAAGGCCAACTTCATGCATGAACGTGGGCACTTTATCAGCCCCAAAACCACGCCATGCAGGGTGCAGTGACCCACAAGCTAGCACTGAACAAGCTACCTCCAGAACCACATCACCCAGCTGTTTTCCAAGGGCAAGGGAAAGCATACACTTATACGCAACACTGTGTCTAGACAGCGCACTTCCAAGCTGCCCGTAGAGACCACAGCTTGGATAACACTGAAATAATACCTTAAAACATCACTATTCAATATAACCATGCCTTTGATTTCCCTAGTAGTTTCAAAGGTAGAACAAACCAGCAATTTAAATAGTTAAGCAGCTTAGAGGTTGAAATATAAAGGCCAATTTTACTACGATAGATTGAACAGTGTAATAGAAGACTGTATAATAGAACAGAGAAAAGAATGACCATAGAGTACGAGATTCTAGCATATAGCCATAATTCAGATTTTGCAGTAAGAAACTCCACACCTATTCCACTGCGTCTTCACTGACAGAAATACGTTATATCGCACTATAGTTACCCAGCAAGTACAGGCATATTAAAAATGCTTTACCCGAATGTCCTGGGTTCAACATGGA
>NW_010419122.1:0-378 GCF_000710305.1 Buceros rhinoceros silvestris
GAGGGGAGTCAGGGAGCAGGGCGCAGGGTAAGCAGGGGGAAGAAAAGAAAAGGAGACTTTGCACTAATGTTATTTCCAAACTGGAAATGTTGAGTTCCTGGGGTAGCTGGGTCATTGCAATGTATCATTTACTTGCTCCATAAACACTCACTTCAGAGGGACTTAGCAAAACGAAAGCATGAGTCCTACACAGCAAATGTAATGGCTAGTAGTGTAGGAAAGCTGGACCTCCAGCTTGAAATACTACCCCGGGAGAAAGAACAGGATCAGTTCCTTAGTCAACTATCTAGTGAAATTTAAGTTTCTGGACAGCCCTGAGATATAGGATGGTGCCAGAGTTATGTTGCTTTGACATCTGTATTCTGTGGCAGGGGGGGG
>NW_010419122.1:480-1910 GCF_000710305.1 Buceros rhinoceros silvestris
GCTGTAGTAATTAAGGTACCTGTAAGGTTTAATTTTGAAGTGTCTTTTTCATGACCTGCAGGCATTTCTGCACAGCACAGAATTTTGCAGGTACTTCTAGATTAATCACAAATCTAAATTTAAGCACCTGTTTACTGAGTACTCAGAACATCATTGAGAAAATAAAGTATTTCTCAGCATCTAAGGATACATGGGTATGTTCTTCCCAGCCTAATAAAGGACAGCTGTTTAACCAGCAAAATTAAGCGATGAGAATGTTGTCATTACTAGGCATCTCATACTGCTGCAGAAAAAGAAGGCATCACAGTAAGATGACTAACCAGGGTGTTGTATGTGAATCTCGTGAAACACAGATCGGCACAGACAGCGTTAGGGATGATTGAGACCTCACTCATCTGCCTTTGCAAAGGGACCATTTAGATGACCCGTCAAACTCCTGACGACTTATTTTCTACAATTTTACAGCAGCAGAGACAGGCACTGTGCTCTGCTGGGGCAGGAAGGTAGTTAACTCTCATTATATGCCATTTGAGTTTTTCTTCATAATCCAATGTCAGGTTTCACAGGTTTATCTTTAAAAGAAAAAAAGACACCCTATCTTCAGTCAGTTTGTAAAGGACGTCAGATGTCTGCACTGATTTTCAAAATCTATTCCCCTTTCTCTCACTGCAAGCAAATGCAACTTTGAGAAGTGACCACAGGAGGACACAGTGTGTAATGTCTGAGGTGCAGCAGTGTGACTACATGCAGCCTCTCCATTCCCAAATGCTGGTGAAGTTAGTTTGCATAAATGTGGTCAAGGGGATCCAGCTCCTTCCCACATCTGCCCTGAGAAATGTTTCTCTTTTACAGTTTGCACATTACATTGACTTGCTGTTGATCCAGGATGTACTCAGCATAAGTTGGACTGGAAATTGTGCATTTCAATCCAAACCTGCTCATAGAATTTGGGTGCTTGGCCCACATTGCTTTTTAAAAAAACTATCGGAATTATGGAAATGGTATGCGCAGATTTAACACTAAATTAGGGATAAAAGTCTGAGCACACAGATCAAGTACCTTTAGAAGCAGAATAGCATTACCTTTCTCTTTCTGATGGAATGTAACCCTGTCATCTAAAAACTCCCAACATATAAAAGGCTCTTGAGAAGTTGACCATTAGATAAAAAGCATGAAAAAGCAAACATCTGGAAATTCCAGGAAGCATACATACATATATAAAAATTATATATATGAAAAAGTATTTATACAAGGAATTATAAATTATAAGGACTGTATTCAGGTAGAGAATAACTTAACAGTCCCTCCAAAATGCACAAAGCATCAAATCATGAGTGGGAGAAACAGTGTGGCAGAGAAGTTGTAGCCTCCCTTAACAATCTTAATGCTTTCTGGGGACCCCATATGGAGAACAGGCAACCAAGGTTACC
>NW_010419122.1:2194-13796 GCF_000710305.1 Buceros rhinoceros silvestris
GTTCTCTACTACCCCCACCTCTCTCCCCAAAGGTGAAGAGAAAGGGTATAAGGGAGAGAGACTTATGGATTGGAAAATTAAAACCACATTAATGAGAATAATAATAATTTTAAAAAATTAAATGTATACAAATATATATAATACCAATACCAAACCCAACCCCTCTGATGGCAAACACATCACTGTCACCACTGATGCTGTGGGCAAGCACTGGGGAAGTCCTAGTCTGGACTAAGTGGCAGATGGGAGCCGGATGCAGGAGCTGTATTCCAGAACTGGATTAAGGAATGCATGGCCTGGAATTGAAGGCAGAATGGACAGAGTCCTCCACTGAAGAAAAGGAAGAGAGTGAGAGAGCTTGGCCCTTGTGACCCCTCAGCTTTATACCCAATATGACGTCTATGGGATGGAACACCTTGTTGGTCAGTTCAGGGTCACCTGTCCTGTCCGCTCCTCCCCACAGGTGCAGCCTCTCACTTACTGCACCCCCACTGTGGGACACAGGATTGAGCAGTGACCTTGGTCTGCACAGGAGCAAGTACAAGCCAGAGCCTTTCTGCACCCCAACCCCTGGCAGTAACTGTCAACATCAAGCGTTATCACTGCTAGAAGCAGACACTGTCTGCAAAGATACGCCGTTACCTTCAGAAAGTGCCGTCACTGAGCAGAGACTGAGCTGGAAAGTGAAATCACTGAACAGAATTAGTGCTGTTCTAACTCCAACCAGAACATCAGCAGAAATAATCTCTTTCCCAGCTGCATGTCTCCTCTCCAACAAGTAACCTCATACTGTTGTGGAGAAGACTGACCTGAGACCACACTGCTCCATGGTATGGAAAAAACTTTTATTTCACTGTACCTGTGTAACACAGCAGTAGCTCTCACTGACTTCAGCAGTGTGGTTAAGAGCAGGATTTCTCCCTCTCTAAGCATAGAGGTTATCTAAAAATCTAGCAAACGTTGAAAACATTTGGTGAAATACAGTCTTACCTTCATATTTAACATGAAAGATCCCAATTCATCAGTATTATGCTACGTATAGACTGTTTAAGATAAAAAGATACTATTTTTATATTTCCTTGGTTTTTGTAGTGAAATATTCGATCACTATTAGCACTATGTTTATATATGTTATGTGTATTTGGCAAACTTCACAAATTACATGGCCACTAAATATGTATTTTTCATATTTGTATTTCTAGTAAAGAGATAAATAGTTGTTTTGTGTTAAAAGTTTATCTTGTAACAGCTTCCAGAACATATAAAAAACCAAAATAATTAAAAAGGTTCTCCCACTCCATGCTGCCCACAAAAAAACCTGAGAGGTGGAAATCTCTTTATGTCCTACTATTCTCTCTTATCTCCTAGGTATTTCTTTGGTTTTGAACAAACAAGGTGAACGAATCTCAATGCAGATGGTGACACAAGGCTCGTCACCAGCACGTTTGCATGGCTAACTGCTTCTGGCAGGCAACTGGTATGCAAGATGGCAAGATGCATCTTCCCACTAACTGCTGCAAGGGGGTGAACTTCTCCCTGTGTGCGTGTGTGTGTGTGTGTGTGTGTGTGTGTGTGTGTGTGTGTGTGTGTGTGTGTGTGTGTGTGCGTGTGCGTGAGCACTTTTTAAATTAATAGGCCCTTTATGGATAAATACCATCACAACTAACAGCTCTTCTGAGAAGGGTCTGGGAGACACTTCTGTGAAGTTCAAACAATCTGTGAAACAAGACCCACGAAGAAAGAGGCCAAACCTCTGGTTCAGTGCCAGCATCACCAGTATAGGCTTCCACAGGGAAGAAAGTTTTATAGAATAGCTGCCTATAGTGACTGTTGCTCTACAAATGGCCAGAGAACATATTCCGCTTGCTGCAGATTGTGTGGGCAGGTTTATCAGGCCCACAGCAAATGATCAGGAAATAGCTGAAGAAAAGGTTTTGCTTACTCAATTATTTTCTGCCACAGACTTCTGTATTTTACGAGCTCTTTTATTGTCTTTGAGTGTATAGCAAATATTTGACTCCCAAGGAAGTGCCCCTCTGGCGGAGGCCATAGCTTTGAACTGGCAGTGATTCAGAGCTTCACAAGAATTGCAGTGTGAGTACATCCAATACAAAATAGATACAATCCATACTGCAGCCTTCATTTTTGAAAGGAGGGAGTGCAAGGATTTTTCATTTTATTCCTCTGCTGTAAAATTTCTTCCTTACAGCAGACTCCTTGGGAAGTCAGAGATCGCATGGATATGGAAGGACAACAGGTCACTCCAGAAGTGCCATCACCTACACAGGTACTGCCACATACATGATGAACAGTTTGTCATGACTTGTCAAGTTGGAGAAAATGCCAAAAAAAATCCCAGTACATGTTTCTCCTTTCTAGCTATAGTCCATGTAGGTGCAACCTGGTACCAATTTCTTCTTATATATCAGGATATTGTGAACAAAGGTCTCTGTTTTTCAGCTATTACACAAGCACTAACATCCTTCAGTGCAGAATGGTGCACCAGGTAACAAAAATGCACTTCAGCAAAAGAAAATAGTGCAATCAGGACAAAGAAACATAATAAATATGTTTTATGCTTAGTGTATACCATCATTGTAAATTAGCAATTGATCTTCAGCAATCAAAACATATACAATAACATCTGGGCATATTTTAAACGATTCCCTGTGTATATAAAAAGGGTTGTTTTTTTTTTAAATTCCTATCTAGATAAAATATTACTGTATTTTGGTGACAGGAAAGTCTTATGCAGTCCAGTTTTATTGGATTATGTTTGAAATGCATCATTCACAAAATTGAAAAGGCTTGAAAGTGTCGGAAGACTTCCCATGTTGGCAAATCTGAGGGACGGTCATAAGCCACAAATCCATTGTTTATGACTGACAAGAATGAAAACACATTCCTAATTGAATTGTCTCTTTGTTTTCATATAAGCCAGCAAATTCATTATCTACATTACCATTTAACCGCATAATGTGTTTTTATGCCGTAAAAGTACCTTGATGATTTTCTACAGCAGGAGACATGTATTTCTGATAGTAAACCAATTGTTCTATTGCATTGCGGGCTATAAGTAAGTTGGACCTTGCTATAAATAGTTCACTACATTTCACTACATTTCTTACAAAGAAATGCTGACTGAAGTTGTGAGTGAAATCTTGACCTTGTTGAAATCAAAATCATGAGCTCCTTGAGTTCTGCGGGAACCAGGTTTTCATCCTTTACAGCTCCTGTTTTACCAACATTAATGGCTATGGGTAGATGTGAGAGGGGATGCTTGGTACTGTCCCTGCAACACCCACGTTCCCCCCAGGGCCTGCAAACATGTGAGGGTTGCTGTTGTCTTTTCAGGTCATTCCTCCAAAGAACTGGGGAGATTGCTCAGAAGGCAATCTTGGAGGAGACAATGCAGAAGTTTAGCCTCACTCAGACATTTCCTACTGCAGCAGATAAAGTAAGATGAAGTCCTGGGAAGGGGTTTCAGATACCCTGGAAAGCTTGGTCTGCTCTAGCCCTTGGATCAGGCAATGCCTGGTGGGGTCTATGTGGAGATGGGTGCCAATCAATTGCCCTCTCTTAGTTTATTCCATGTGTTGCACAGGAGTGTTTTACATGCAATTTCTTTGATGTAGAACTGAGCATTCAGGAAGTTTTGGCCTTGTGAGAGGCTTTTATTTTTGCAATTAAAGGAAAGTCAGACTCATTTTAAAACTGTTCAAATGCCTTCTTCTCTTAAGGTAATGAGATACAAATGAATACCAAACCACTCATTCTTAAGCAGTTGAATAACCCTCACCACATCGGGAACTTTCTTAAAGTCTCTGACAAGCCCAGCTATGAGCTCGTAGTACAATCAAGCAGAAAGCTGTGGTTAAGACACTGGACAGCATGGACTCAGCAGACCTGCGTTTGGGTCATGTCCCTGCCCCAGACTTACTGTGGGATCCTGAGAAAATGACTGCAAAGTGCTAGCCTCACTGAATCCTCTGAAACTACCACCAACAGATTTAGGCTTTTGCAATGAAAAGTTCAAGTTTTCCTCCAAGCATGTTTTCATTGGTAAGAACTCCTAACCTTTCAAATAATTTTATTGGAGACACTTCTAAACTGTCTCTTAAGACCTGACCAAAACTCCTAAAAAAGTTAGTGAGGAAAAGCTGTCCCTTCCTCCCTACAAACCAAGTATTCATGAGTGACTGACCTGGCTTTCTGCTTTGTACCAAACTCTCTTTCTTCACTCAGCCGTGAGGTAATTAATTTCTTCCCTCTGGTTAGCGTATTTTTCAAAATATTTAAAACATTTTGAAGTATTAGATGGAAAAATGTTGAACAGTTGTTTCTGAGAGAGCCTTATCTTAGGGAATCCTCTAGCGTGCTGTGACATAGAGACTACACAGAATCACACAGGATGGTAAGGGTTGGAAGGGACCTCGGGTCATAATTTAGTCCAACCCCCCTGCTAAAGCAGGTTCACCTAGAGCAGGTTGCACAGGATCACATCTAAGTGCATTTTGCATATATCCAGAAAGAGACTCCACAGCTTCTCTGGGCAGCCTGCCCCCCTCAAGGTGAAGAATTTTTTCCTTTGTGTTCAGATGGAACTTCCTGTGTTCCAGTTTGTGCCCATTGCCCTTTGTCCTGTCACCGGGCACCACTGAGAAGAGCCTGGCCCCATCCTTCTCCCCATCCATTTAGATATTTATAAGCATTGATAGATCCTCTCTCAGTCTTCTCCAGGCTAAACAGACAAAGGTCACTCAGCCTTTTCTCATAAGAGAAATGCTCCTGTCCCCTAATCATCTTCATAGCCATTTGCTGGACTCTGTCTGGTAGTTCCCTATCTCTTTTGAACTGGGGAGCCCAGAACTGGACACAGTACTCCAGATGCGGCCTCACCAGGGCAGAGTAGAGTGGCAGGAGAGCCTCCCTCAACTTGCTGGTCACGCACTTCTTAATACCTCCCAGGATACTATTTGCCCTCTTGGCCACAGGAGCACACATTGCTGGCTCATGGTTAACTTGTCGTCCACCAGGACTCCCAGGACCTTCTCTGTGGAGTTGCTTTCCAGCAGGTCAGCCCCTAACCTGTACTGGTGTGTGGGGTTATTCTACCCCAAGTGCAGGACCGTACACTTCCCCTTGTTGAACTTCCAAGCCAAACCGTTCTATGACTCTATGATGCTAAGAATATTTTCATTCATTTCATTCAAAATCTTTAAAACCTTAAACCTTAAAACAGACAAAACCTTTCAGTGGCATCTCCCAAATACAGTTGTGTTTGCTGTCCTGCTCAGCGAATTACACGCTACCCATCAGGTTCCTTGAGCTGGCAAACATACCTCACAGATAAATGCTTTTTGGCTCTCTTTTAATAAAGTCTTCTGCACCTTAACAGTATCCGAAGAAAAAGGGGAAGCACCTTTTTTTCATATTCTTTAGACAAATGACAAGACTAATGGGCTTCAGCCAGCAGTTTCACGTATCTGTGTTAGAATTAAAAAGTCTTTCCTCATCTGGGAAATAGATGATCCCAGAGGGTCCTGAGTGTCTGTCTTGGGACGTGTTTTAAGGACAATAGACAAACTCAGAACTGATAGAGATGGACTTAACTGTTGTCTTTGATAACATTGTGACAAAAAAATAATTGTTTGTTAACAATATCCCATTTTCAACAGGTGAAGTCCCCTCCAAGCCTCAAACACTTACTCGACTTTTGGAGGGCTACTTCTTGTTTCTCCTGGTGACAAATCATTCATAATATTGCCCATCCAAACAGAATTCATCCCTACCAATATTTTTCCATAAAGTTGCTGGTAGTTCTGATTTGAAATGCAGAATAATTGTATGTGCCAATGCCATTTACAAGCAATAGCCAAAGGTGATTGCTCCATTTCCAAACTGAAAACCACTGCTTCACACAGATTTTTGTACATTTCTCTACTGATTTCAGATATTGCTCTGAGGTTCTTCTCTACTGTAAGACATTAGTGCCTTTCATGAACAGCTCTTGAACATGAATAAACTTTGTAATGCCAAAACAGGAAAAAAAACACCATACATTTTTCCTCACATGTATTTCAAGATCACAGGTAGGGAGTGGTTTGTGTTCAGACTGTGTGACAGAGACATGTAGAATGGGCAAGAAGTCTAGCTCCTTGAAGGTATTTTGGTACCATGAAGTTCCCAAATTCATTTGAGGATGGGTTCAAGCTTAGAAAATTGCCCCACTGTCTCTGGTAGGTCAAATATCTGTACTCTTTGTCATCCTGAAAAGCATCTCACATTGTCACAATGCCACGTGGCACAGCGTGAAATATTATGTCAATAATTATGTCAATAATTATGTCAATATATGTAATAATCTCCAAAGCAAGAACTCTAATCTTTAATGGTGTAGGACTAAGGCAGTGAATACTTCTGCGAATCTAATTTTAAACTAACCCCCCAAACAATCTGCCATAGCAGGGTGGGATTCCTCATAGGCCCATACCTCTACTGTGACTACAGCTGTTGTCAGCTGCACCCAAATAGCCACTTTATTTCTCCTGAAATACCAAACTCTTCCCTGTCATGAAAGCCTTGGAAAATTCCAACATTTCATATTGGAAAGCCTTCTTCCTTTTGTCTTTTGTAGGCTAATTTAACTGGGGACATTCTACTTGTGATTAAAAGTGCTGTTTTGTCTTTTGCTGGCAAGAGCTACAGCAGGAAAAGTCTTGGTTTATCTCCATCAGCTTTCTTTGGGTTTGGAAGCTATATATCTCCACCGTCAGTGTGTTAACTGTGAGTGATCCAGAATAGACAAGGACCAAGATCAATTTTCCTGCACATTCCTATTTTCTGAAAACCCAGCTGTGCTGGATGTAGCACCTTGGAAAATACATCTGAATTCAACAGAGTTTTGCTAATTTTATTGCGCTTCAAAAAACACAACTTACTGGATTCTTTGGGAAACCTACCTATGTGAGTAAAGTCAAGTTTCGGTGTGGTCAAATTAGAAGCAGCTGAAATATTAAACCTGATTTCCAAGACGGAAACTACACCAAGCAAAATATGTTACAGTTGCTAACTAAGAAGAAACTGAGATTAAAAAGGAACCATGGTGGACTATGGCAGTAGAATGTAAGAGTTCTAGTTGCATTTTTGCACAGAACTCAAATGCAAAATTCATACCAGAATCACACTTTGGACATCTTTTCTTACAGCATAATTTTTCCTTTCTTCAACTTTCAGAAAACTGTCATTGTTTTCCTAATTCTCTGCTACAGCTGACTGTCAAAATGTGTTTTGAAAGTGTCAGGATTCCTGAGGCCATGCACATGAGTAGGGTCACCTAACTTCTTGGCCTTCTTGCCAAAGGCATGTTCTTATTAGCCTCCATTTTCTTTTCTGGACATTGAAAGAAAGCATCAAACTGTGTCTTCCTGTTGAGTTGGTTCTGATTTCAGGTTCTCACAGCCCTCAGAGAAGGTTTGGTGGAGTGTTTTTGTTGTTATTTCCTCCCTAGTGACAGTTCTGGTCTTATATAGCCATGGGGCAAAACGGGAAAGGCAAGACAGTTCCCTCACAGCCTAAACTACACAGGTTAGAGTGACTATGCCCCCCCCAAAAAAAGAAAATTAAAAAATTTTAAAAGGCTGGGATGTATGCCTAATTCCTGCAAGCTGTGAGGGGTTTTCTCTGCCACTGTTTAACGCTGCAGATCTGAGAACATGATCACACCTTCTCCTCTCTGGAGATGTTTGCTCCTTTAATTTCAGCATTACGAAACAAGAAACTTTTCTAGCTTTTCTAGCTCTGCAGTGTGTGCCGTGGGGCAGCATACTGTATGTTACGAGGTTACTTTCTTTCTTAGGCTTGGCAGGGGCTCATAAAAGGACCACGAACACCGCTTTACTGTATGACACACAACCCATGCGGAAGTCATAAGCAGTCTGCCTAAAGCTGAGAAAAATCTCACTGAGCTAGTCAGATATAGAAGGATATAGAGGGATTTAGAAGGTCCTAATTTTTTCTGACAATTCGACTGTAACTGGACATGCAGGTGTTAACACATTTTAATTTATTTACCATTAAAAACATGTGGGCTCCAAATGGAGCTGGTTTCTTATTCAAAAAGTCAGGCTTGAGATCTTCCAAATCCCACTAGCATCACTGCTGCCCAGATACAATTTGACTGCATGAAAATACTGTAGACAAAGCCTGTGTTGATCTGTTTTTTACTTTATATGAGTTAGAAATATCCCTAAAGAATGCAGAAAACACTCAAAACACTTCTGTGCATCCAAGCTTCTTTAGCAAAGTTATTCATGTTGCCTCTCAACTTAACTCCTTAGTTTCTGGACTTTCTATTGCTGGCCAGTAGGAACAGAAATTATGAAATTTGCTGTACACCTCCCAAACATGAGGATCACAGCGTCTTTCACTGCTCATAGCTATCCTTCAGGTTGTTTCTAAGCTATGATTGAGACAATCATAATCTCTGTTAAATTTCTTATTTAAGTATTTTCATTGCCAAAAGATCCTACGCAACGACTACAAATGCTGTTACCTGGGTGCAGCAAGTCAAAGCCAACAGGAGAGTCTTCTCCATGAAGAGTCGAGTCTGCCCATAGAGACTCTGTTTTCAGTCACTACACAGCAATGGTAAAATTACACAGGGCAGGTGTGTGAAGGGCTGATGCTTGGGCATAGAACACGTCATTCTTTGAGGAATTCAGTCTGCAAAGCACAGGAGCAATGCAAGTAAAAAAATCAGATATGTTTTCTTACATGTACGTGTGTGTCTCAATACTTGGACAAATTTCATTGAGGCCCCACGTATGCTATTCACTACAAGCACCCAAATGGATGTCAGGGACCTGCCTTGTAACTATCTTAGATGGGGGGGTTTGTTTGTTTTGTTTGGGGCTTCTTCATTGTCTTGTACCATGACTTCAAGGAGCTAGCTCTGTGTCTTGCTTGCATCTGCTCCCTACCCTACCCTGCAGCTCAGTGTTCTTCTACCTGATATGGCTTGGTTGATGAAAGTGCCAGCAGACGTTAACACTTCATTAACAAATTCCACTTCTTTTTTGAGGAAATTTTTAATTTATTTTCTAAGACCTCTCACATCCTAATTAATTCCTTTGTCATTTTTTCACAGTGCCTCAGCCAGAAGAATATAGTCTTTAATGAATAAAAGAGCATCACATTTTTTTTTCTTAGGGCTTCAGTATATTAGCTATTTAGTTCTGATCTATTCCACCCTCTTAAGCCAGACTTCTTACCTGGGAAGCACAGCATTTGTAACTAACCAGACTAACGGTAATTTATGGAAGTTCCTTAAGTGTCTTCTTCCTCTCTTCCCTCTACAGGCTCAATAGCCAATTCTACATGACCAGGTTGATTGTAGCATTTTGATTCTTTTCTCTAAAAATAAATAAATAGAATTTTAAATTGTACACTCCAAAAACATTTTGTTTTTTCCCTTCGTCCGTCTCAGCCATTTCATAGATTTGGTTGAGGACAGCACAGTGAGGAGATGGTAAACTGCTGTATGGGAAAGGAGGAGAAAAAGGAAGACCCTGGCATTGACTTTGCTTCCAGATAAAATGCAGTATGGGTCCACTTCTTGTGTTTACTCTCCTTCATTCTGAAGGACGAAATGGTGAACATGCCTCTTCAGTTATGGCGGAGAAGAGAAAAACACTCTTTACACCAGTAGAACCAAGGGGAATGGCTGCAAGAGAAGGGTTGGTACCACCTGTGAAGGAGAAGATGGAATGGCAGAAGGTGAGCATTGAGAAAAATGCAGGGTAAATTGAAACCTCTACTTCTGTTGGGGTGTTTTCTTTGGTGCTTAATACTCTAATCCTCAAGCTCAGCTTTTGAAGATATTTTATACCTCAGTCATATGGTTGCGTAGTGAGGGGGTGTTCACAGGCTCTCAGCACTGAAAAGCCACATAGCAAAGAGGAAGGGAACACCTGTTACATGAAGTTATAGTTAGAAAAATAGTAGTAAGGACTTGGAAACACTTTTTTTTCCCCTGAAAATAAAATCGAGCTTCCTGTAATTTCTCAAAGTCTCTTTTATTTTTTCATCCAGTTGAAGACCCCAGCAAACCACTCATTCTCCATTTGCCACTGACATGAAGTCTGGACACTGTCTAGGTTGATTTCTAATGTAAATGTTTAGTAGTTTATTGGAAAAGTCCTCAGTCTCCAGAATTTCATTATGACATGGAAACTTCAGCAACTGTTCTAATTACAAATCTTTTGGTTATGTTTTCAGATCTATGGTTCCAAACAATTACAACTGCCAATCTCTGCAAAACAGGACTCAAAAATGGCATCTATTGGTTTCTGTAACACTGATGCACAGGAATTTTACGTTACTCCAGCTGAAACAGTCAGGATCTATCTGGACTGATGACTCAGTCTGATAGACTGACCCACTTAATCATCCACTTCATTAACTGTCTGCAATTTACTACTGTCTCCAGTTTCAGAATTTTCAGTATTAAACTCTAGGCAGATCCAAAACCCACTCTGGGGTTAACTGAAACATGTCTCCTTGTAACAGCCCTATTATAAATTCAGTGAAGATTCAGAACAGACTGATAGAACCAAAATTAGTTCAGCCTCCAAGGTCTGAAACCGAGGAGATTGCTGGAAGGGTTCTAACAGTTGTTATGATTCCCATGATGCCTACTCCTTCTTCTGCCAGATGTTGCAGCACCCACAGCTGATATATCCTTTTTCTGGTCAGCATTAGAACAAATCACTATCAGTTTCACGTCTCAGGCTAAGCTGCAAGCAATTTTGCTGTCTCTAATTTAGGAAAAGTACCCCTCCGCTACCAAAACGATTGTGAATGTTTTAGGTAATACAGGGTTAAAAGAGTATTCTGTGAATTTTCTGTCAAATGAGGTTCGAGGAAACTGAAGCTATGTATAACTGTGCTTTTCCTTGAGTAATTTTGCCAGGTGTATAAGTAACATAGGACAAAATAAGGAATTTCAGAAACTGAAGTCACTATAATTTGCTTGGTATATGATAAGAGCAAACCATATTCTATCAACGTATTTTCAATCAATTTAGCAAACTCTAAACCTCTTTATTCAGTGCCACAAGGGTAATGCAATAATTACTTGGGTTATATGCTCCAAATCTCTACAATTGCAATGGAGGAAAAAAAATCTCATCATTTCATAAAAATAAACAGTAGCAACTATTTTTATACAGAAATCTTGTAACAGAAGCCAATAAACAGCATTTTATCTCTGCATTACGAAACCTAATATCCACCATAAAAATGTGCTTACCATGAAAAAATAAATTTTATTTACACAAATGCCTTGTGTAAATAAAGAAAAAATACAGAAAAAAATACTGCGTAGGTCTTATAAAAAAAGAACAGGAGGGCTTTTTTTTTTCCCCAGACATTATTAGTGACTTTGGATTACTGCAGATAGGATTCCCAGACACAAATTTACCTTAAAGGAGTCACGGTTTTCATAGGTCAAATCCTCAGCAAAGTCTGGATTCAGCACCTCTGCTCCAAATGGTGTCTCAAGGAAGCAATAATATTATTATAAGTATAATATATTATAAAT
>NW_010419123.1:0-1817 GCF_000710305.1 Buceros rhinoceros silvestris
GGGGGGGAAGCAGAGGGGGGTTAAAACCTCAGATGTTTTGGATACAGTAAGGCTTGACTCGGTGCAGAGTGCTGGGGGTCTACACTCATACCCCAGTGCTGGTCCCTCTGCCCTCCCCGTGAGCTGCTCGATGTGATGAAGCCTGCTGCTGCCAGGGGGCCTCTGCTCTCTAGAGACAAGCCAAATACCTCCCAGAGCGGCTCTATCTTTGGCTGCTGCACGGCAGCGATTGGATTACAAGCAGCTTCATGCTGACAAGGCTTTGGAGGAATAATAATATCTTGAATATTATGGAATTTGAGGAATAATAATATTGGGGGGATAATAACACCCTCTAGGCAATAAGCTTGTCTCTCTCTTTCTGACGACCCTGGCACAGAGAGGCTGTAGCTTCTTACTGGTAGTGGGAATCACCAGCTTCTTCAAGGCCTACGTGCCAGTTCCAGCTAAAATGTTCCCAGCATGTGTTCTGGCACTGCAGATGGGATGGGGATCTCCCTGCAAAATAAAACAACTGGGGCTTCCAGATCTGCTTGAAATCGCTTTGCTTCCTCTGCCTGGGAGGCGATAGTACTCAGAGATTTCCCTTGGCACCTCTCTTCCTTTCTCCTTCCAATCGCTTAAGGGCCAGGTAGGGTTTTGCTCTATTATATTCTCTTTAAAACCTAGACTCCCATTTGCTGTGCTTGTGCATAGCTCCATCAGTTCAAAGGAGCTATGCCAGTATAATCAAACTGAGCATGTAATAAACCAAAAAGATGTTTTGGGATACTGAACTGTGAGTTCAGGAAAATGATGCTAAAAATAAATAACCTGATTTGTTTTCCCTTGCTAGAATATAGACCATTTCTGATGTAACTGATCTGCATTGTCTTCACAAAACACCTTTAGTAGCACCAGATTTAATACCTGAGGCTAAAGGAGAAGGTTAGTTTCAACAGTGAAAGGACATTGCAGCAACATGTCTGGACGATGAAGGTCTCTAAGGCTTTCTCACAAAATGAGGAAAATCTCCTGGATGAAAGGTCTACCCCGTGCAGAAATACGCATGTGTTTGAAACATCATGGTCAGGGCTGGTGAACCCCGCTTGGTTGGGAGAGGTGACCAGTTTGACAGCCCTCGGGCGGTACGAGAAGAGCAATTGCATGTGCACTGTGATGCCGAGGAGCTGCAGCTCCTGGGAGGGGTGAGCCCTGGAACAGTGTGGCTGCTGTCACACACTGTTACTGATCTGCTGCACGTCCACAGGCTGTTCACCTTTCCTGCCAGCTCCAGATGGGGATACGCCACCAACTCAAGAGGGAGAAAAACTAGGCGAAACGTAACATAGCTCTGTCTTGGCTGGCCCAGCAGAGCAGCAGGGGGATTTGCTGCATAATCCAGAGGGATCAGCAGGCTCAGAGAGCTCCTGAGCCTAGGGCTAGTTCAAGGGAAGAGAAGGACAGACTGGCAGAGGCACGTCTGAGCTCTCAGCGGCAGTATACAGCATGCATTGTAGCTTTAGTACTGCCTGCTGGCATCTTCCTCCATCGGCACCGGCAGTGTCTCTAAAACAGCTGCTTGCCTTCCTTCTCCAACACCCAGCAAGGTGCAGCAAAGGCAGCTGTTCCTCATGGAGAGATGCTGAGGAAGGGCAACCAGATCCAGAGGGACTTGCTCCAGGAAGGGCAGGCCTTGGGCTGTGTACATGCCAGTCTGCACAGGCAAAGCACCATCTGCTGAGAGGTGACTGATACAGAGGAGGGAGCAAGGACGAGGACTGCTTCTCAGAGCCAGAGATGCAGACAGACCGGCGTATGTTTGTTTTTCTTATTTC
>NW_010419123.1:1921-22278 GCF_000710305.1 Buceros rhinoceros silvestris
TCAGCAGGATTGCTAACTAAAGAAGAGGCTCTGGTACAAAACCACCTCTCTGTCAAATACAGATGTGCACACCTAATGCGTAAAGCAAACGGGGAATTCCTGCCAAACTAATTTGAAAATCCTCTGAGCTGCAGGAAAAGAAACAACACCAAAAGTGAGAGACCAAGCCTCACTGCCCAGATATCTTTGCCATGGGGCTCAGAAGAGGGGAGAGAAATCCAGTCAAACTCAGTGACTTTTTAGCTGCCTTTGGAAGGAGTTTCTGCCTGACATGAAAGCTGCAGCCATGGCAGAAGCTCGGAGGTGCCTTTCAGACGATCATGTTAGCTGTGGCTCCAGGTGTCCGAGGGAGACAGCTGACAATTACACCCTTTGTTTTCTTTTTCATGCTTGACAGCCAGCTGCGTTTTTGATCCGCAGTGTGCACTTGTCTATGTACACACGTGTTCAGATGTGTACATTTATGTACAATCTCAGGTCTATCACTCTGGCAGAGTCACAAATGGCTTATCTGAGCTTTTAAGCGAAGAGGGCTGATTTACACACTATAGCATCAAACGCAGGGGTTCCCTTTTGGTACGTGTGGTCCCTTGCAGTTTTACAAAACCCATTTGTTCTTGTGGGACTGTGAAATTATAAGGTTGTCATGCAGATTTTACTAACAAAAAGCCAGTCCTGTGGCTGGTTTCCCCAATATTGAAAATCTTTGGCTGGTCTGTAGGGTTTAGCACCTCACAACAAGGCCTGGGGTGACTGGGTGCACATTGTGAACAATGTCTATCCAAAAAGAAGAGCTGGTTCAGGAGATGAGGGATCTTGGTGATGGAAAAAGCAAAAAGACTTAACAAAGTCTTAGAAGTGGAGCTCTGCAGCTCTGGAAGTTGAACAAACCAAGCAATTCCTATTGACTTCACGTTACACTGCCAGAGCCAGAAATGTGAAGAAAATGTTGGCAGTAATTCAAATATTGAGAATTACTTTTTTCTGCCAGTAAAGAGTTAAAAATCAGAACTCCCAAGCCTCTCTCTGCCCTGTGTGTTTACTACTGGTCACTGCGGGAGGTGAAGTACTGGCTTGGAATGGCTCTTATTGACCTTTCTACATTCTTATAAAACGCAAGTTGTTTTCTGGTTTAGAGCAGAGAGTTGTTGCTCAAATTAAAAATCTTTACTGTTTTTTTCTGGCTCTGGAGGCAACCCACTGCAGGAGCTCCCAGGTAATGGTACGGTCTGCAGGAAAACATGAAGTGCTGTTCTGAGAGATGAAGCGGGCACTTCCAGGCTGGAGTTATGTCAGAGGAGTTTAAAACCATGGTGCTCACCACAATATTCACAGCCTGCCATCAGAACTGTTTGAGAATAAGGCAGCAAGAATATTTGAGCAAACAGTTGTTGTGAACAATAGAAGATCTGACCAAAGAGGGAGATTGGACTAATTAATGTGTGACCTTATGGCTCAAGCCAAGACCAAGACTTGCACAGACTGCAAAATTGTCATTACATGAAAGAAGACTTGTTCCAGCAATTCCTTCTCTTTCCAGGGACTATTGGCTGGGGAATGGAAAAGTAGGGGTAAAAAATATCTTCCTTTCTTGGTGTTTGGGTGGTCTAATTAAAGACGGGTGGTGAGAGTAGATGTTGCAAAAAAGAATTTTTTTTCTTTTTGCTAATGGAGAATTAATGTGTCGAGGAAAAAAAAAATAATGATTAAGTCCTGTCTCTGATGATAGTGGGCAAGTCCTAGATGTCTTATAGAAACAGGTGGTACCGAGCTCTTCTGATAACAAAACATCTGAGGGTACCTGGTTCTACAGAAGAGCCAAAGAGAAAGGCAGGGGCACATATTTCATGATGCTCTGAGAGCTGAACTACCTTGGGAGGAAAGTAAAGCTGTCAGCGCTGTCAGCACTCTCAAAGGACAGCCCAGTGTGCCATATATCCCTGCTCACGTTCATGAATCTGCCACTGCAGCCTCTCCCCATGCAGCATGTGAACGGAGTAACGTGGGAGGAAGTTGTGCGTGTAGGATGCATGAACTCTCCAAGGAAGAGCTATCTAATGCTCCTCCGCAGCAGGAGGACTGTGATCCCCAACTGTGATTGCAGTAAGTTCCTCATGTAATATTCATTACACTTGGAAATCACAGGAAATCACTGTAAGTTGTAGGTTTAATGGAAATTGACCTTGTAACCCAAATGATCAAATCTTGGGTCAAGATGACATGACATATACAAATCTTACGCAAAGCTCGTGTATGGCTTCATGCACAAAGATCACACTTTACCACAAGCAAACCTCCACTGATTTCAATTAAAGTTTTTCCCAAGTCAGCTTGAGCTTTGTGCATATGTGGGCTTTGTGCACGATTTGCATATGTCATGTAATGTACAATATGGTATTGTGTACTAGCTGTCTCCCCCTAATTAATACATGATAAAGAAACCGTAGAGAATAATGATTAAGAAAAATTTGTGAGTAAGGAAATTGCTTGCAAATGACCGCACTGGTGAAATTATAACCCAGTAATATTGCAGTCCCATTTATTTTCTGTTAGGTTTAATCACCACTAATAATTCAGTCGAGGGTAATTAATCTTTGCTGATCAAAGTACAGGAAAGGGCTGAAGTACCATAGCTGCATCATAATGACATGTAACGCTGAGGCTGCACAATTGCCTGTTTGCAGAGAGATGTGAAGATGTCCTCATCGGCATATAGTCAATGAGTGAGAGTTCATTATCACTCAGTAGAGGACAGAGGCTCAAATAATAACGTGAAGAAGCACAAAAATACGTATGTAGGCAGATGCTTGCAACTGGAGCTCAGCTCATTGCCTGAGTTGGAGGGGGGTGTGTGGGAAAATCATGGTACTGACCGGTGAAGAAAACGACATTCAATACTCTTTTTTTTTTTTTTTTTTTTTAAATCACTACCAGGATAAAGTCCAGCTTATGTTGCACTGAAGAAAAATGAAAATTTCATTCTGAGCCCCCCTCAGATTCCCTAGCAGAAAGTCATGTTCCCCAGTTCCTTGTATCCGTCAGTATCAAGATGGAAGTGTGTTGCCTCCATGGGACCAGCTAGTATTTTGTTGGAAAGGACACCTTCTCTGGGTGATTTGATGTGGCGCAGATGCCTTGTGCATCTTCCCTCGAGGGAGGTGGTTGAAGAACAGAGTGAGACGGGCTGTGGGCAAGAGATCCTGTAATGCAACTTTGTAATGCGTGGCTGAGAGCTCAAGAGAGTAGGCAAGCAAGGTGTCCATCCTAGTTCTTCCTCTATCACTTCTTGAAGAACATTTTCAGTTCCTGATTGTGCTGTTGTCTAGACTAGGCAAAAGAAAATTTCCATCCATATGGCCAGAGAGAAGGGACATGTTGCCTCCTGAATTGCTTCAGCTAAGTATTGGATATAAAACATGCTTGAACTTACAAGGCTGGAAGTCAGTGCTGTACTATATCCAGTTTTGCAGATGACATTTAAAAAATCCCAACAGCTAATTTATTTAGTCAGGGTTCATTTATTTTAATCTTTCAGCCAAGCCCTTGTTTGCGAACTTTGATCTGAAAGTGGTGTTTATTTTCAAAGTACCAAGAAAAAAATAATATCTTTCCATGTCTGAATATCCTATATAAAATTCTTTTGATATTTCCTTCTGTTGATACTGTCACCAGACATCAGTGCTGTTAAAAACCCCAACATCTATCATGAAAAAGACAGACAGTATTTAGAGCTACAATGGTTCCGAAGTACAGTGAATCAAAACTGGAAACCCATCAGTTCTTTGGCTGCTAAATGATTTCCATGCTGGGCTGGCATTTATATTCTAGAATAGAGAAGCCTTTCAGAGAACAGCAAATACCTGGCAGGGGGCCAGAGGCTTTGGATATAAGACAATTAGCACAACAGGGGGAAAGAAGGGTTTCCGGAATTAGAGATGAATAAGAAATATTTGTAATGTGCACTTTAAGTTATTGGTTTGATCACAGTAAATGTTTGTCACCTACTTCTCTTCGTTGCAGATGTTTACTGTATTACTTGTCTGGTTTTGTTTTCTTCTGTAATTAGTTTCACCACTGAGTGGTAGGACTGGTACATATCACACTTGTTGTTCTCTTTTTCATCTTTAAAAGGCTACTTTGTTTGGTTCAAAATAGATAAAATGGCTAGATAGGATAGACTGCTCCCTCCTAATCCACTGGCTTTCTTATACAGAGCTTTAATTAGACGTGAGGATTTAAGCCTTTACATTCTGAGGCATGTAATAGTCAAACTAATAATTAGGAGGATATATTTAGATGGTTTAAAAACCCCACTGCACTTCTAAGAGTAAATCTTGACGTTTAAAATTGCCGAAGGGTTTCTGGGCTCCTCACCGTATCAAGAGATGTAAATTTGCTCTTCTTATTGTCAAAGGAAAATATCCCTATTGTAGAACATAAACAGACTGTCAAGTCTTGAATATTAAGAGGTTTCAACCATCTTGTGCTACTCTGTTACAAAGACAAGGTACAGTTTCACTGATTAAGGTCACACCAGCTGAAATTCTGGAACTTCTCTGGGATTTATTTTATGTAGTGCTAATGATAATATAATATAATAATCTTGGCTAACGTTAGGGACTGAAACAGAAATTTACTCGAAAACTAGCAGAGGTGAGAAATGTGAAGGCATCCTGCCTAACGTAGCCCTGTTTAACCCCCAGCTGGGATATCACGACCTCTTTTGGATACTGCACTCCATAAAAAACCCTGTAGGTCAAGAGAAGGAGGGTAGTTCAGAAAACTGAAAACATGGATATGAAAAACACTGGGGATCTTTAGTCCAGATTAGAGGAGACCGATGCGTGATCTTCAGATGTGTAACAAGCTGCTGCAGAGCAGATCAGCCAGTCTGTTCTCCATAACAGACAGGAAGAGAGGTAATGAGCTTAAAGTTTGTAAGGGGAAATTTCATTAAGGCATTGGGGAAAACTTCCTCATGTAAAGGTCATTAAGGACTGGGTGAGATTGTCTGGGTTAGCTGTGGAAGGACATTGAAGTTTTCCTGCAGCAGGTCGAAGAAATATCTGTTAGAAATGCTTCAGATTGGTGTCCTCACCGGCGTGAATTATTCTTGAGGTTACTTTCAGATCGATTTTCTGTGATTTTCACTAATCATGCTCTCTCCTTGCAGGTGATCTTTGGGAAAATAGCATTACTAGTTTTGCAGAGTTCAGCATAGATTTGGAGTTACGCATCACAAAGCTGATCAGAACATCTATTTTCCCTTTAGCATAGAATCATAGAATAGTTTGGGTTGCAAAAGACCTTTACAGTTCATTTAGTCCAACACCCCTACAGCAAGCAGGGACATCTTCAACTAGAGCATGTCACTCAGAGCCCTGTCCAACCTGACTTCGAATGTTTCCAGGGATGGGGCATCTACCACCTCTCTGGGCAACCTGTGCCAGTGTTTCACCACCATCTGTGTAAAAAATTTCTTCCTTATTTCTAGTCTGAATCTCCCTCCTTTAGTTTAAAGCCATCACCCCTTGTCCTGTCACAACAGGCCTTGCTAAAAGGTTTATCCCCATCTTTCTTGTAATCCCCCTTTAAGTACTGAAAGGCTGCTATAAGGTCTCCCAGGAGCCTTCTTCTGGCTCAACAACACCAACTCTCAGCCTGTCTTCAGAGATGTTCCAGCCCTCTCATCATTTTTGTGTCACTCCTCTAGACCTGCTCCAAGAGGTCCATGTCTTTCCTGTGCTGAGTACTCAGAACTGGACACAGTACTCCAAGTGAGATCTCACGAGGGCAGAGCAGAGGGACAAAATTCCTTCCCTCAACCTGCTGGCCATGCAGCTTTTGATGCAGCCCAGGATGCAGTTGGCCTTCTTTGTTGCAAGTGCACGTTGCCAGCTCATGTCCAGTTTTTTTATTCACCAGTACCCCTTCTCCACAGGGCTGCTCTCAAACCCTTCATCCCTGTCTGTGTTGATACCGGGGGTTTCCCCGACCCAGGTGCAGGACCTTGCATTTGGCCATGTTGAATCTCATGAGATTCACACAGGCCTACTTCTCAAGCTTGTTCTGGTCCCTCTGGATGGCATCCTGTCCCTCAGGTGTGTCAGCTGGACCACTCATCTTGGTGTCATCTGCAAACTTCCTGGGTGTGCACTCGAGCCCACTATGTCACTGATGAATATACTGAACAGTACTGGTCATAATATGGAACCCTGGGGGACACAACTTGTCACTGATCTCCATCTGAACATCAAGCTGTAGACCACTACCCTCTGGAAGTGACCATCCAACCAGTTCTTTATCCACCAAACAGTCCACCCATCAAATCCGTATCTCTCTGACGGAGAGAAGGATGTTGAGGGGGACCATGTCAAAGGTTTGACGGAAGTCCAGATAGATGGTATCTGTCTTCCTTTGTCCACTGATGTAGTCACTCCATCAAAGAAGGCCACTAGGTTGGTCAGGCAGGTCTTACCCTTGGTGAAGCCACACTGACTGTCTGGAATCACCTGTCCTCCGTGTGCTTTAGCATGCCTCCTTCTAGGAAGATCTGTGCCATGATCTTCCCAGGCACAGAGGTGACAGATCAGTAGTTCCCAGGGTCCTCCTTTCCACCCTTTTTGAAAATGCGTGCAATGTTTCCCCATTTTCAGTCACAAGGGGCTTCACCTCACTGCCAGGACTTTTCAAATATCATGGAGAGTGGTTTGGCAGCTACATCAGCCAATTCCCTCAGGACTCTGGGATGCATCTTGTCAGGTCCCATAGACTTATGTATGTTCAGGTTCCTTAGGTGGTCAAGAACCTTATCTCCTCTTACAGTGGGTGGGACTTCGGTTCCCCAGGCCCTGTCTTGCAGTCCATTCACTCAAGAGGTGTGGGAAGAGAGGTTGGCAGTGTATCTGTTATCTATACATCTGTTTAACTATCAAGATGAAAATATAAATGCAGATGAAAATATTTTTTTCTTTAAAGGTTGCCATGGGATACTATTGCCTATTGAAAACCTTTAATTTATTTTTCTGGAAATCAAAGTGCCCCATGGGAAAACAAAATCAAAATCCCTCATTTGAATTTCAGCCAACCCAAGTTAAAGTGTTGTACTTCTGCAGTTCTGTGGAGAGTGCCCACTTGCTCAAGGGCTTATGGCAGTTATAGCTTGGCCTCCCAGGCTATGAGATGATCTCTGCTTTTCTACCTTCTCATGGTTGCCTTTACGAGAGGCTGTGACACCTCCAGGAGGATAAAATACAGCTGGGTTTACAGTCAGCTTTGAGGAATTGAGGAGCCCGCACTGCATTTCCCATGGGCATAGTAGTGGCTTGAGATTGACTGTTCGTGTTCCTGAACTACGAAACATTTCATTTTGAAATGTCAGAGTATAATGAAAGTTACTCTTTTCAGTGAAAAAGTTCCTCTCTTTATTGGTTTTTAAGTGATTGTTTTGAAGGGTTTATTTTTCTGACAAAAAGCAAAGTTTTGCATTGAGAAGGGTAATTTTTCATATTTCATTTTTCATTAGAAAATGCAGGAGGAGAATGTTCTGCAGAAAATTAAACTTTCAGTGAAGAAAAGCAAACACCAACTCTTTCTTGCCCCTTTCCTGACTGTCATTGTGAATGTACACACAGAATTCCTAAATTTGAAAGTTGTTTTTTGAAGCCCACTGCAGAATGAAGTGCTAGGATGGAGCTAGGCTCTTCAACAGTATTCATGACTCCATGGGACCACCCTAGGGAGACATCTTCCAAAGCGCTGAATGACAGTGGTAATGAGAATGACCTCTGATTTGTGATCTCACTTACTGTGAGGCAGGACAGGGCAAAGGACTTTCCTGAATAACTGTTGCCTTGTAAATCTCTGTGAGAGGGAGGTCTCCGTGAAGTTCCCCTGGTGAGGATATTATCAGATCCTCCCCGACTGTTTTGACAGGTGAGTCAGATTCATGTCTTTTGGGGGACTCCTTCTCCATGGTAATTCTGTCCTTTATTTCTTGCAGCTCTTCTTGTCTGTTGGGAGCCCAAGACCAGGACTCCCAAAGGAGACTTGCTCCTTGGGCTTCATTCATGGCTGCATTTCTTTTGCCCCAACTCCTTGCTCTTTCTGAGACTTCGATCTACCCTGTTTCTCTTGTTCCAATGACTCCAAAGGATCTGCTCTTTGATAACGAGTAAATGTAAAGTTGTATGGAAACCTGCTACCTGTGCCCAGAGTAGTTTCCCAGGGTAGACAAGGGGTGTTAGAATAAAATCCCCTCTGATCTGATATCCTGCCCCAGAACTCTGGGGTGACATGAATCCCAACTCTGGCTCTTTCAGAGACCCAGTGTGGGGTATTTGGATCCTTCAAAACTTTCTTCTCTCCCAGCTGTAACATTAACCTTTTTGCCTCAGTCCCCCGACAGCTGCTTGAGGCAACAGGCAAATCCATGGTTAACTCTGGTGAGCCAAATCCTCACCCGTCATGAACAAATTGCAGGTTAATGACAAATGACAAATGCCAGCTCCAGGTTGAGCCTCGTGTTCTGAATAGGGTTAAACCACCCCTGTGTTTTACGGCACACCTGGGCTGTGCCTGGCTCCATGAGAGCTACTTGAAAAATTAGCACACAACAGGCTGTTCTTTAGCAACCAGTCAGGCTCAGGACATGAAACCAGGCAGCCCAGCCTGCTGGGAAATTTCAGCGGGTAGCACTCTCAGGCGTGACTCAGTCTGTTGTTCTGTGTTGTAGTTCTGGCGAACATCTGTCATGTCAGAACCTGCAGTGTGGCGACATCTTTGTAATTCCTCTGGAAAAATAAAACAGTGCAAGTCAAAGGCTTTAACTGACCTTCATTCTGTTGTGCTGTATACAGGAACAACTTAAAGTCAAACAACTGAGTCAAGAATGAATTAAACCTAATAAAGAGCAAAATAAAGGTAGTTGCTTGTTAGATACAAGGAGGACGATTTTCCCAGCTGTAAACCTTCATCAACCCGAGAGTCTGTAGGCATCCCATGTTGAGTCCAGTTGAGCCTGAGCGTCTGTCTCATGTCCCTTCAGTCTCTCCTCCTCTCTCTACTCCTCAGCTGTGGTATTAGCGTTACACTCTGACACCAGAACTCAGAAAAAGAAGGGAAAAGGAATACAGGAGATTCGTCTCCTTCCTTCTTGCATATTACAAAGCATATTTGGGCTGCCAGCATTTCTAGGAAAGGGAGGAGGGGTCTGTGGTGCCCCTTGCCCTGGATGGGACCCTGCACTCTGCTGTTCCAGTACACACAGGCAGATTTCCAAACAAAGGATAGGGGGCTGCTTGAGTGAAGAGTTTCTCATAGCAGTGGCTGGTCTTAGGGGCATACAGTCCTGCCATTCTTGTGTTTCTTGTCACTCAAACCAGGTGTCTTTGTCCCCAGAAATGAATTCCCTTACTTGCTGCAGCTGGTCTTAACTGCTGCTGAGATCAAACTTCAGTCACTGTAAACCAGCTGCTCTCCATCCCTCTCAACAGCATTTTACCTACATGTGGGATATTAATTATAAGTTGTCTTTTTCAGACTTATGCTTCTGCAATACTTGTTGCTTTAGGAGCTAAAAAAATGCCACAAGTGTGGCCACTGGCTCTACAGTGGCTTTTATCCTCTCAGGACAAATCCCAGAGCTGACATCATCTGCAATTATGCTGCACAGATACAACCACTATGACATAAGGTAGTAAATTATTCATGATTTGGCAGCCACCATAAATGGAGAGTGTGCTTTAAGAAACCTCAAATTGTAAGACTGGTTTGTCACCACAGCCCTGTTAGGCCAGCAGCCTATCTCTAAAAACAATGCTTTGGACGACGGTGATAGAGCCTTAGGGTAGATGTATCTGGGATAAATTATTTCCTCTTGATTGCATGTGAGTTTCATGGCTAATATCTACAGGCAGAAGGATTAAAATCCTTCCCAGATGGGGCCATGTGGCTTCTGCCCCAAAGACTTTGCAGTTTAAACTGAACGAAAACGTACGTGCAGGGTGAACACGCAACTGCAGAAGCTTTGGTGAGTCGGTGCAGGGTGGGAGGAGGGTGAACTAACGACCTCGGACAGACAAGCTTCCTGTCTTGTTCTAACAAACTTGTGTTTGCTTCTGTACTGACCAAAGGTGAAGGACAGGGACCTGGGCACAGTGGACTGAGAGGAACAATAACCGTGATAGACAAGGTGGGAACTGTAATTGAGACTCGCAAGGTTTCGTGTTTTAAGCAGCTCAGGTGAACATCATTCCAGCTAGCGCTATATTAAGGGTTTGGAGAAAAAGGTCGATCCTTTACCCACCTATTGATCCGTTATATGAAAGTCCTAGCAAGGGATGTAAAGTTAGAGCTGGCAGTGTGTTAGAGCAACCAGTGTGACTCTTGTAAGTGATCCCGCATAATTTCACAGAGAATTCAGATTAGATGATGCCCGTCATGGGAGAAAGAAAGGGAGAATATATTATTTGTCATCAGTGTTTTGCTCCTATGGAGATCGAGCGCGATCATGGGAGAAAGAAGGGGAGAATATATTATTTGTCGTCAGTGTTTTGCTCCTATGGAGATCGAGCGCGAGCAGAGGATCATGCGACGATGGCAGTGGCATTATCCTGGTTGTCAGGACATGAGAATAGGTGGAGAGGAAACCCAGTACTGCAGCTCGCTGTGGCTCTTCTAGGTCTCGTTTTCTTCCAGGAGAGAGACACCAACAGTTTGTGTCTTGCTATAGCACATGCTAGTGCAGGCCAGAAACAAGTTTGATCCTAAAAGGCAGCTTCTGAGGTGTGATAAAATCTCACCATTTGTCCTGATTCTTACACAACTTTATGACACATCATCATCATCATTCCAATGAAAACACATTTAGGAATCCAAAACCCTGGGGAAAACCAACCAGGCTATTGCTTCCTTTGTGAGAGTGTATCTTATTACTCAGAGGAAACTCCTTTGCATCAACTACCCTGTTGATTACTCTGTTCATTGAGGGCCTTTTCCACTCAAAATCTGTCATGTGTTCTAGACATCAAGTACAGGCTGAAATAAATTTTTCAGAAGATGTTGAAACTACAGTTGACCCTGCACTCGGGGATTTTCACAGCCAGTAGGGACCATTATGCTCTTTAGCCTGACCTCTTGTACAGACGAGGCCAGAGAATACGATCAAGTAACTCAACATTAAAGGAAACATGATAATTGTAAATTGCATTTTAATGAATCAGTCATTGCTTGTAATCAGTCATTGTGTTTGTTAGATTGCTTTTATGTGTCCTGAAAATTTAGTTTCTTTTCCTTCTCATTTCCAATTTCAGCCTTTGCATTTCCACCAGATCCATCTACCTGGCTATGCTGGTAACTCTGGATCAATTATCCAGAGACCCCAGCAGCCTTCTGCAGTGCCAATGTGACAGTATGTGTTTGGGCATCTGTGTGGAGTGTACCCAACTTCTCCTCTTGAGAATTATTTCTTCCTGCTAGTGAAAATGATGAAATGGGCGATACTTGTCCTGGAAAACAAAAAAAAAATCAGTTGACTTTCAGAGGGAATGTAGACTCCTGTTTCTAATCCAAGGAGTGATAATGGAGGGTCTGTTAACAGTATCTGCAAGACATCAGCCAGTCAGGGATTGTCATGGTCTGCCCAGACTCCTTGTCACTGAAATCATGTGAACATGGTGCTGAGCTGAACTAAGAAGCTTCAGTGAGAGGCGAGATACATCAGCGTAGGCCAAATGTGCTAGTGTTGTCCACGTAACGCCCCTTGGCTCCAAGCAGAGCTGGAGTCTGCCTGCACAGTGCTGTGTATTGCATTGCCAAAAATTCCTCTGAAAACTGGAATGTCCTTTTCTCAGTCTGTGATCTGCCTGGCTAATTACATGTATTAGGATATTGCATGATGACTGGGGACAGTGGGGGAACTCTTGGAGAAAGAAGAGAGTGCTTGGGAAAGAGAACTTAGCAGATTTTCATCAATGAGCCTTGGCACTTTTGGAGAAACTCCTTCCCATAGAAAACAAATGAAAAGAAGGTAAAAGTGACATTTTAGAAGTTGGATGAGTAAAATATGACAAGGTAAGTTTTAAGGTGCTGTTTGGCACCTTAAAATTACTGTCATAGCTATACTTGGAATGTGATATATAGGCTGACTTCAAAGGGAAATAGTGTTATAGTCAGCATCTCCTGAAATACTAAGAGGAGTGTCCATCAAAGGATAGATATTGGCCTCAGAGAATGAGATTTATGTATACTAAAATAAAGCTGTGTGATAATTTTAATGCACCATGTTTTAATGAATGGTAAATACAGGACAAACATTAATGCTCCTTCCCATTAAACAAGGAGCACATGTAAATAAGATGCACCAGCAACAGCCGAAAATAGAGCCCTCTGCAGACAGGTCCTCTGAATTCCTGCCCCCTCACCTAAAAAGCTGTACAAAGAGTGATAAATACACTGCTATCTAGTAGGTGACCAGATGAACCAAAATATCGCAGCACCACTAGCTACAATCTGGCAAACCCAAGTTGCTCTGCAAAATGAAATCCCAATAAAACACTGAACTGCAGGGAGTCAATAATTTTATCCAACTGGGCAGGATAAGTGGGTTGGTGCCAGTCTGTTTTCTCATACGTGAGCGGGATAGGCACAACTAGTGGGATGTTGGTGACAATTTTTCCTCCAGCAGTTTTGGCTGAACATAAATCTGCTTATGAGCATGACATTTCCATGGAAGTTGGTAGTCCCTTACCCTGCAATTTGAAAGAACAGCTTTTGAGTTATTTGGCATCTACTCACACCCGAGTCGGTGCAATTGCTCAAAGGTGGAAAACTTGGAGATGAAGCAGCCAGATTTCTTTCCTCCTTCTGGAGCCATAAATCAGCGCTAGCATGCTGCTGGCCTGAAGCCTGTGTTCTGCTCCCACCTTCTGTACCAGTGGATGTGGGAGCATCACATCCACAGATCCTGTACCAGAGCACTTCTCCAAGACTTCGTCACCCCTTTGTCTTCCTAGTCCCAGGAAGCTGCCAGAAGATGGCCGCTGACAGAAAGCCATTTCCTGCAGTTTACAGCCTGTCTTGGAGAGCAGGAACATGTTCAGTGCTGCATAAGGGGAACACATTTTGTGAGTGTACTGGTGAGCTAATGCAAGCAGGAACATTCCATCTGACTTAGGACTGGAGAGGGATGCTCCAGCATGCCTAGGGATTATTCCAGTAGGGTTTGCACATGTAAAGGTTATTTTGCTTTTAAAAAAGCCCAAAGACCAAAAAACCCACCCAGAATTCTAAAAACATAAGACCACATATGATGTTTAAGCCTGTAGATATTACTGCTAGATTTATAGCCACTCAGTGCCATGGAGTGCCAGCCATGGAGGAAGAGGCAATGCCTGCAGCAAAAATCTGTCTGGAGGAAGCTGTCACAATACTGTTGAAGGATCTGATTTATAGGAGAGGGCCACAAGCTTTTCTGCTGGGAAACGTGTGATGGAGCAGACAGCACGGGGAAGATGTGGGGGATCTAGCAATACTTAGTGGTGCACCTTGAAAGACAGAAATAGCAACATGTATCAGCAATAGGTACCAGCAACAGGTAATCAGTGAATTGCCCGATTTGTAAGCCCCTATCATATTTTACCCCTTGCTCCTTCATACTCTGGAGGCCTAGTGTGTCTGAGAGACAGCCCACTGCCCCTTGTGACGAACACTAGAGTGAGCTTTAATGAGAACTGGAGTGTGCTGATGGCAAAAACATGTGTTGCCAAAGCGACAACCACTCTTGAGCCTTGCTTGTGCTAAGAGGGCTGCCTGCATCATCTTACATCCTTGAATATTTTAAGCCTCACATTCACACCCTGTGTTTTACTACCTGCATGTCTGGCATCCTTAATGTACTTTGAAAAAAACAGACCACTACGCAGAAATCTCTGCAACAAGTGTGTGTATTAAGCATGTATACATAACAGAAAAACCCGTATCCAGCTAATACCTCTGTTACATACACACGTGCCAGAAGCATCCTTAAAGCTTCCAGTGTTTGTTCTTGGTGCTTAGAATTCAATGATGTTCTTGCTTCAAAAACTGGAAGGATAACTGGAATACATAAGGTGCCTTAGGGCAATGAAAGTTTGTTCTTAGAGGTATTTGTGACACATGATTTAAAATACGATGATTAGCTGTTGTTCCTCTAAATTGTTTCTGTTGGACATGAGTATATTAAATCCATTCCTAATGTGGCTATTCCTTCTTTTTCACTTCCAAGAAATCCAATTTTTGTTTTAAAAAATATACATGTAATTGAAGGACACATAATTCAGCATGAATCTTTAAAATGCACAACTGATTATCTACTTCCTGTAATTGCTGGTTTGTATATTGAAACTTAGATTGAGTTGGCAGGCAATAAAAGATTATTTTTTAATTAGATATACTCATCTCTATCATTTGGGAACAGGGGATATTTTCCACCACTGCTATTCTTCCTATCCAGGAACACATGCTAATCTCTTGCTTGATATCAATGTCATTTTTTCCCAAATGAGAAACAAACTGAAGCCTGACTCTCTTGCAGAAACAGCACGGCTAGGCAGTGTTTGTCATTTCAGTTTGGTAGGCTGCTTGTAGCAGGAAGTATATGTATGCATTGTATGACACACAGCAAGACCGCGTACCAGGGCCTGTTTAAGGATTCACGTACAATCCCCAGAGATGTTTTATGTCAATTCTTCATTAGAAATTCTGCTTTTACAGCAGAAGATTGTCAACACAAAATTATGACCCCCAAACTATTCTTTCATGGGCTCCCAAGCATATTTTTCAATTCCTTGTGACAAACGAAGCAATTGTTAGAGTTGTCCCAGTGATGAGTTGAATCTGTGTTGAGTTGTCCCTCATGGTGAGATGTCCCCCACAGTGAGTTGTCCCCTGTGTTCAGTTGTTCCAGTGTAGAGTTGTTCCCACGTTGAGTTGTTCCCTGCATTGAGTTGTCCCAGTGTTGATTTGCCCCTGTGTTGAGTTGTCCCTACATTGAGTTGTCCTGGTGTTGAGTTGTTCCCCACATCGAGGTGTCCTCCATGTTGCATTGTCACAGTGTAGAGTCCCTGTGCCCTGTGCTGCTCAGCTGCATTACTGTCATGTGGTGACCAGAACAACCAGTTTCATGGCAAAGTAATGGGTGGTTCTGTGTGTATTTTTAGCTGTCCTTTCACTTTTGCTCAGCCACTAGAAAACAAGGTGGTGGAATCACAGGCCACTCTTCCCAAGTCCTCTGAAGAGTCCTGGATTCACATTTCTAGTCAGAAAATGTAGTTTCATGATTTGGGGCACATGGCAAAGATGCTTAGCCTTCTTTCCACACCTGCAGTCTCCTCTGCAGGACCTCGATACCTTACCCTGTCGCAGCTCTAATGGTGTAACTCCTATTCCTGCCATCAGTGATTGTTTTCCTCTTGGCTACTGTAAATCTCCTTCTATTGCAACTTTTTTTCCCCTGTGGGCCTCTCTTTAAACAAAAGGGATGTGATTCTTCTCTCCCTCCCACTGGCTTTAACCTGTTGTAGTTTGCCATGTCATTATTCATGATTTAAACGAGGCTAAGAGAGAGAAGAATAGTGCACTGAGATTTTCATTATGCCAAAGCCACACTATTCTCCGCACGCAGGCTGTGGTATTATATCACCCTGCCCCTTCACCACTTTCAAAGGCTTCCTTTCCTCCCAGTCGAGCTCAACAGTATGTTAAGGACTTTCAGAGCTTGTTTTTGAACTTGCCTGACCCTGCTCCTCTGATCTCATATCCACTCCCACACACATTTATTTGGCTTTTCTAATCAGGCTATCTCCTGTGGCTGCCCACCTCTGAGCATCTGAGTGTTTGTTGTTATTTATGCTTCCCATTTGTCTGATACTTTGAGCCCCTGAGTCATTTTCCCTCTCTCAGTCTCACCTTTGCAGCTTTTCTCACCCTCCCAGCTGTTGAGCAGGCAATGTTGCCACCCTTCCTTTCCACCTCCTTGGAATGCTGCTGACTGAGACCACGGGCTGCACTGGGACAGAGCTCTTGGTTGGGCTGAGCTGACTCCTCTTTCCCGTCTGATTTCACAAGATCGTTGTGGCTTTTCTGATTTGCACCAACTGCCCGGAGACCCCTTGCTCTGCTGGTGTGAGCGAGCTCAGCCATTTGGGCTTGATGCCCTTCACTCGGTGCTTTGCCCCAAGATAGCTGCTGCACTGTCCTATCATACACTTCACAAAGAGACTGACTTCTCACTCCAGGATCCCTCCACCAGGGCTGCTTTCCACCTCCTCTCTGCCTCAACGGGGACATGCTGAGTGGAGTGTCTGAGGAGGGTGACAGGGTGTCCCCTGAAGGTGTGTGTGTCTCCTGATGGGAACACCAGGATCATGGGGCTGTCTCTGACTGCAGGTCCAAGCTGTGATTTAGCTAGTGGTGGCAGCACACAGGTATTCCCAGTCTGGTCAGCACCCAGGCACCTTCCTGAGATTAAGCAGTGCTAATAAAGCAAGCTTTGTCAAAGCTGGTGATTTTCAGGCTGCATTTTAATGCCATTGACTCAGGATTTATGCTCCCATAACAGGATCCTCATGTGTACGCGTAGGCTGCTCGTTTCTTTCCTTCAGTAATTGCTCGGCTGCCCTTTATGTGGAGAAGAGAAAGTGAGAGGTGGTGAGCAGCTGAGTAACCTCTAGCTGCTACTGCATCTTCAGGAAGCCTTTCTGCCTGGCAGGTGTAACCTTTGGAGAAGACATATGCTATCATCACTCTTCCTCTCCACCCACCAAGCTACAGCTGAGGTGATATGAGATCAGATGATTCAGAGAAGAACCTCAGGGCAGGACTGCCTGAAATACCCAAGTATCAAATATACTGATCACCTCTTCCTTTCTGTTCGGCGATACATTATAATAAAATGTGGGTGTCCTGCTTCCCACCCAGAGCAGCAGTTTGCATTTTTCTGTGTAACTCTTGAGAGGTGTGTGCAACTCCCCAGTGCTGGAGCCAATTCTGTGCAACTTTCTGCCTTCACGATAGGTCCAGCAACTCCTTTCGGCTCGGTGTGTAATTCATGCATTTGAGATTACCTAGGCAAAAAGGGAGGAAAGACTTACATTTCTGTATAAATGACAGCATCACTGTTAGAAATTTTTAGGGATCTCTCACCCTCCCCAAAGTTTAGATCGTGCTGATTTACGAAGACCCCAGAGAAACTGTACTGCCTCCTGAGTCTTAAGAGCTTTTGTGAGGCTGACAGGTCAATGGACACCGTGCTCTGACCACACATCCCTCACCCAGCATGTTCTTTGCAACATGTTTGTGAGAGAGCTGAGGAAAGAATTGACTGGGGAATCTGACAATTGGGAAAGCTGTACTAGATCTTCCATACCCCTTTACGCAGAGAATATCATCCCTGGGACTTGTGGCAGCCACCCCAGTTGTCTTCCATGGAAGTGAGTATGTCTGGGGTGGAGCAGGATTGTGTTCCTGAAATCTCAAGGCACTTCTCTGGAGCTGCCAGGTTGTTCCTATGAAATCAGTTTATCACAACACCCCAGTCTTTCTGGCTTTTGAGACTGAGATCTCTTGTGACGACTCTTTCAGTAGAGGGTTCAGTCTCTTTCTTGAGGGCTGGAGAGGTCGTGGTTCCCTTCCAGTGGGATACTTTAACTGTTGCTCTGCTCACAACACGAGAGGCAGTGTTGGTAAGATCCTTCTCATCCTGTGAAAGTGAGTGTTTTGAGCTACTGTACACTGTGGACATACACTTTCTTCCCCTACAGCATTTTAAGTTAAGCGATTCATTACCTCCATCTGAGATTTCAGAGGCCCTGACCGCTCAGGCAGAGTAAAAATTTCAGATACATTTTCTGCATGTTCCCAGATAAGCTATAGAGCATCTGTGGTGTGTCCAGCATTTCCAGGAGCCACAGGCCTTTGGTCTGTACACTGGACAGATGGTCTGTATATGCACAATAAAGGCCATGTGTTTCCAAGCACAGACCGTCTGTGAAACATAGGCATAGCATGTCTGATGCTTCCTGAAAACCTGGGACAGAAATAATGGTAACCCTATGGCTCTGCCATGTGACTGAGACCAGAATTTTCAAAGGACTCTGGACTTTCAGCTGCTGCTGATTTCAGCAGATCTTCCAGAGCAGATGCTGAGCAGGGCTTGAACTCCATTTGGTAGGACAGATGTTGCACATGCAGTTCCTGCATACAGCTAAGGACGGCAAGGAAGCTCTTCACTGGGAGCCTATTTGAAGACTATGGTGCAATATGGAAAACTACAGAGTGCAGCTGGGGTCAGGAAGATATTTTAGCATGAATTCAGTGTGATGAAAGGGTTGTATGGCTCTTTTAATGGAGTTCTACAGATACAAAAAATGCAACTACTTGTATTGATAGCGGTTTTATTTATTCACTTATTAACCACCCTTGAAATTACAGTCTATTGTAAAAGTATCGCTATTTTCTTCTCCAGTGGACACCTGATTAATGTCTTATAAGCCATGCATGCCCTGCCAAATGAGAGTGATGTGTTTCTCAGCTGATAGCTAAATAATTCTTGAAGTGAGTTTTTCTCTTGCTTAGTAGATCTGGTAGACTAAACTCCCCACCTGATGTGCCCTCCCCATGCAGAACAAAATTTACTTAATTTTGCTTTAATTTATAATGTTATTAACATAAACATTCAGCAGTGAGGAATTGCCCAAACGCTTTTCTGTTGAATTTTCCCCAAGGGGCAATTCATATTTAAAGCTCTCCCAAATGAAAAGGTCATCCTATTTATTCCAAGCCTTTCTGGAGACTAACTTATTGCCAATGTTTATACAGGAGAACTCTCTCATTAGCCCACTCCTGCTGCCTCTCAAGTGTATTTTGAAGATTTTTCAAATTTACAGCTCTCCATATTGAGGAAGCTCTCATATCAAGGAATGAAGAAAGGATAGCTTTTGGAGCAGACACCTGTTCTCAGAGGAGGAAAACTCAAGTACTGGGGGCGAAAATGCCCATTGCCCCACTGGGATCTCCACTGTCTCTGGAGTTCGTAGAGCACGTTTCTGGGGACAATTCACAGCACTTCACATTTGAGTTCATCTTAACCTCCTGTCTTAGCTTACCTCATTCCTGTCACCTCCCATGCCCTTTCTTTTTCTCTCCCCTCCCTTTGGACTCTCCCATCTATCAACTCTCTGTTTTGGTGTGCTGGCTTGCATTGGAAGCTGCAACACCAGGAAGTCTGAGATACTTTTGAAGACATTAGGATTTTTGAGCTTAGCTTCTCTCTCAGGTGTGGTCCTTGCCCTCCTTCTGTTATCGTCAGCCATCCTACCACTCTTTAATGCTTTATTGTCTTTGCTGAAAAATCAGTGTAATGTATCCATCTAATTTTGGGACTGGAGCCTTCAAGTCTTTAAGTTCTTGTCTATCTGCTGCACTCCTTTCCTTACTTGTTTATTTTGTTCCTGGGACTGAAAAGCCCATCTCTATTAACTTCTGTGTCCTTTGCAAGGTCTCGCTCCACTTGAGTTTTGGCATTTATCATTTTAGTCTCAAGCTTCTTGACCACTAAAGCACTGTTCTCTTTGCTGAGTTGTCTTTTTTCTGCTCTTTGTTGGCCCTTGGTTGATTGCTATTATCCTTTGTTGAGGTGGTTTCCCATTCACTTTCATTTAGAGTAATTTTTACAGGCTTTGTTTTTCCCTGGCTTGGGACATGTGCTGGAGGTAGTTTCTATACTTTTGGCTGAAAGGAATCTCAGGCCTTTCCCACATTCATGGCTTTCAGTTCTTTAGTCCAGCTGAGTTCACTAATTAATTCCTTTAATTTCTCAAATTTTGCCCATTTGAAATGTTGAACCTTAATTACAGACCTGTTTTTGTTTACTCTTCCATTTAATTTAAACTGAATCAATTTGTGATCAGTCAAAGGTTAATTTCTTTGATCGTTTCTTCTGTAATGTGCTTGCTATTTACCAAAATGAAGCCTAAAATAGCATCAGTGGTTCAGCACTCTTTGGTGAATTAATTTGTTGGCAATTACATCTAAGACTGTCTAGGCCATGGTGCCAGTACTAACTTCTGTTTCAGTGAAACTATATTTATTTCCCTCAAATTTCATTCCTTCATGACATGGTGCATCATCTGTGATATCGATAAAGAAGCAAATCCGATGTTAAAAATCCAGAGAGAAACAGAGAACACAAGAAGGAGCATTTTTCGTATTTTTAAAAACGTAATTTATGTAATTCTTTAATGCTGTATGCATTTTTGGGGCATCCCATCTCATAACATATGCAACACACATGGAAAAACTTCAGAGATAGGCAGCAGGAA
>NW_010419123.1:22364-25324 GCF_000710305.1 Buceros rhinoceros silvestris
AGGAATGTAATATGGAAGAGCTTCTGTCTGAGGAACATTCGTCTGGAATAACAGTCTTCAAGATAGAGATGAGATAATTGAATGTATCTACACCAACGGACAGGATGTCAGAAAAATGGTAAATAAGGAAGGATTGTTCACTGTTTTCCCCCATATAAGGGAATATAAAGGAGTATGAGGAGAAACTGGCAGATGGTTGGTTCAAAAGAGGCAGAAGGAAAAGTTTCTTCACATGATATTCATTTCTGAGAAACTTCTTCTTGCCACAGGTTGCTGTGCCTGTTTATACGGTTCAAAACAAACAAACAAACAAACCAGCCTTAGACAGATTAATGGAAGAAAAGGATCCAGTGAAGGCTTCTGACAGCACAGCTGACTCAGAAAGCCCATGCAGGCAAGGTATTTATACTGAGGAAAAAATCACTGCAGGCATTCTCTCTTATGCTCTGCTCTAGGCATCTGCCTTTGGCCATTGTTTGGGACAAGATGGACTTCCAGTCTGTAGGGCTGCTTCTATAACCCTACATTAGTGATGGACAAAGGCCTTCAGCAAACTGCGGATCATAATGTCTCAAAAATGACTCCCAGTTCACGGGCAGGGATAACATATGAAGATTAATAACAATTTATATTTGATTTTCCTCTCTTTGGGTGTTTATACAGGCCTGGGAAACACGCAGTTCTGCACAATATGTGCTTGCCATTTCTTCTTAGTTTTCAGACACCTTTTTGATTGGAAACGCTCTCAGTGCTTTCTCCATGCTTCAGCAGGCAGCACAGAGTGAAATGCCAGGAAAGCATAGACTTCTGCTTGGGGTCATCTAAGGAATAAAAGTAGGAGAAGTCAAACAATTAAGAAAATGTGACTGGCTAATAAATATGACCAGGTTAATGGCTTCATGTATGGCATAGCTGTGCCACAGTGTTCTTAGGCGGCAAAAATCCTGTGAGTCCACTGAGACCACTGGACTCTGCTACAAACATTTATCCTGTCCTGTCTGCCGCTCTGTTCACAGAAGGTGCTGCCAAAGCTGAGTTCATAAAATGCAGACCTCTAACAGATGCCTGATGTTCCTTTAATCTTTCACATACCCTGCATTCAGCCTTCTTACAGCAAACAGCACAAGTTTTTAAAATCTTGCAGCTTCCTAGGAGGTCTAAGTTTTAACTTATGACTCCTCAAACAAAAGGTATCCGACAGTGTGCAGTTTGGACTTCCTTGAGCAATGGGGGTGTGTTCAAAGGACTGGGATCATCTACCCCACTTTTTGTTGTTGGCCCTAGCTTATACAAAGACATAGATCTGTCTTGGCACACGTGGGGAGAGTAATCTGTCTTTCCTGGATTGTTTCCTTCTCCAACCTTTCGTCTTGTCTGTTAAGGTCATTAGTTGCTTGAGCAAACTCTTGCACTGTTTGTTCAGACTCTAGAACAAAGAGATCATAGCTTGGTCCCTAGACACTACTGTAATGCTGCTATGAATGATCCTTTTTTAAAACTACACGGATCATACTGGTAAATTCCCACTTGGGTACTTCCAGACTGGTCATATGCACATCATTCTGATGATCAGTTTTTTGTGGTGACTTTGAAAAACATCAGTTCACTGTGGGTTTAATATGAAGAGGAATATAAAGAAGCAGTGTTCCTACTACATCTCTCATGAGATAATCCCCTTTGGATATTCTCCAAGCTTTCTTTTTCCTGAGGATTTGTTTTCAGAGTTTTTGTCCCTAAAAATCTTTGATCTTTGTGCCTACATTAGTCTGCTTTTGGAGCATCTTCAATTAAAGCTCACCAGAAGTTGAAATTTTTTTTAATTCACAGATACATTTAATAAATACATTAAAATTCCTTCTTACTCATTCATCACCCACAATTCCTATTTTTTATTAACACTTTTTTTTTATAGCCTTTTAATCTTCTTCACCTTCACTGTAATGCCAGTCTGTGACTGATTGTTTCAGCAGCTCCTCAAAGTGAGGACTGGAATTCTTTATGTCTTCTTCTGCATTTCAAACTACTTTTCTGAGGCTGTCTCACCCTTTTTCTGACTCTTAGTCATAGCTATTTTGTTCTTTCATTTGTACTTGCAACCTCAGAAGATACTTCTTCAATTTTTTTCTGTGAGAAGGCCACCAGGAGCTCGCTGTCTTCATTTAGCCTACCGGTTCCTGTCTCATTTAGTGGCTTCTGAGCCTGGTCAGTAGAGTGACTCACCAAAATATTTTGCATTTCTGTATCAGTTGAAAGAGCCCTTTTGCATCAGCTTGCGTTTATATATAAATATGTATGTGCCATCCTGCTACCTTAGGGTTCTATTTACCTGCACATGTGTCTGTCTATCAAGCACCGTTCTCAATGGAAATTACTTCAATGTCTCTCCATTACTTTGAAGTGATTTCTAGACAGCTACTTATCAAAGGATATTAACATTGATGGCAGATCTATTTCCCTATTCCTGCAATTAACAATTCTGTCCATTGAAGCTGTTTTTATGGGCCCATGACCGAGGCAACAAAAAGAGAAAATTGAATCTGGGAATGCAGTAATATCTCCTTCCTGTAGCAGACGACAGTAGGACCAAGTACAAAGGACTGAACAAATGTGGTATTCCACTAAGCACAGAGGGAGAGAGGAATTTAGCTGCGTTGAATTCAGTTAGCTATTAACCTAAAGGAGGTAGAGAACCACCCCCACCCTCCAGCCCCTTCTCCCTTGCAAGATTCTCACATAAGCAGTTATCCTGAGAGCTGGTCCTGACAAAAGGTGCTATGTAAGCTGTGGTAGTCTTACATACAAAAGGTTTTTTTTTTCCCTTCTGTTCCCCTCTTTTCTTTGATGTGTCATTGCTTTATATGTTCTGAAGTTTGGTAACAGGATTTTTGGACCTGACACTTTTATCTGTGTTGATCAGGAGTATTATTGGGTACTGTAATTCAGGCTGGTTTCAGCAGGCC
>NW_010419123.1:25407-37988 GCF_000710305.1 Buceros rhinoceros silvestris
CAGGACAGTTATTTGACAAGGGCTATTTACTGTCTCTGGTTTTGGGCATCTCACATAGATGGCTGAATTAGGTGTCAAGGCTCCCGTTCAGTCACAGGAATTCATCTGGCCTGTTTCACATGAATGCTCATCCAAATATCATTCTTAGACTACTGTGGGAAAACTATGGGATGGACCTCCTGGAAAAATTGCACAGGGACTGAGTTTACGTGGGGGAAGAATACTGTATTCTTCCTTGTATCATGATGCTTGGAATAGGCAGACACTAAATCGAGCTCAGCAGCAGATCTGCTCTGCACACCAGTGCTCACTGCTGCAGCTGGTATCAGCGCGACTGTCACTGTGCTCTCACTATGGCAATCCTTTCATATGATACGTGAGATGTTCCTGGCCTGGATTCAAAGGGCAAAGGGTAGAAGGATAACAGTACAGGCTCTGGCTTTTGAGCGTTTTGTTTACTGGAACATCCCTTTAACCATTCAACAGTGTATACTGTCGGGTTAGGGGAAAGTCATTAATGTTGCCCCTGTTAAGAGGATTAAGTAATAGTGCCATATGCTCTTTTGCAGTGAAATGCAATCACTGCCTAGAAGACTTTGCAAAATGAAAAGCCAAATTAAACTCATTTTTGCTCATTTTGCCTTAATGTTAGAGTGTATAGCTTCATTTCTTCACTAACGTCAATAAAGTACCTAAATGTACTGGTTGCGCCTGTGCAACACAGTGATCTAGAAGAACCAAGGAAATTGTTTCCCCCTTAAATTACTGTTTCTCCACTGACTTACTTTGTTTTAAATCTTAGTCTGCTTATCCCCTTGTTCATGGGCCACCTGTGCCACCACACATTTTTTGGAGAGTTGCTTATCATGACTTCATCTCTACAACCTCAGTTAATCCCTAAAGACCTCTGCCAGGCAGGGTCCCCACACCCATCTGCAGAGCTGCAGAGCTCCCTGGATAGGTACAAAGCCTTGCCAGCTCTGTGAAGCTGTCATAAAGAGAGAAAAAAATTAAACAGAGGGCAAATTAGTAGCGTTGGATCTTGTGCATTCTTTGCAAGAGGCTCAAATCTGTCTTGGCTCCCACCTTAATCCACCCTGGTTGACATGCATCAAGAATAAATCAGCGCAGAGCCTGGCTCCTGTACTGTGCAAACATTAATTAATTAATCCTCCGTACAGCCATCGCAGGCTGCGTAGGAGTTATTTTTATACTTCTCTTCATAAAGTGTGTAACTGAAGCAGAGAGGATAAATGATTAAAGGACACAGATGTGATGATTGTCTGAACTTGGGTGTAGAAGGACTCTTGGACACTCTGGAGCACTTTTCACGTATTTTTTTTAGCAGTCCCAGTTGAGGAATAAACAGGAGGAGCTCTATAAGCTATTTTGAGACAAGCTTCAGGGCCTTATCCTCATCTGTGTTACACTTATAAATCTGGAGAAACTGTCTTTGCTCTTTGGGGGTTTTACAGCAATGCTGAAAATCAGAATCCAGCCCATCATATTAATATAAAATGTGAGGAAAAAGTACCCAACAACAAGTAAAGGGCAATACAGAAAATAGGTTTGTTACAAGAAAATTGGTTATGTTTGTTTTTTCTACATTAATGCTGTCCAGGCCTCCCCTGTGTATTCTCAAGGAAATGACTTTGTTATATCAGTGAAGTATATTGAAAATGAAATCAGTGGTAGCACCAAATGTGCCCAGACATGACAAGACTTTTAAATAACAACAGAAGAATTCTATCTCCCTTCCTGTTTGTTCCATGTTAACTTAAGGAGATTGGTGCTGACTTTCTAGAATGGCTGCCGCAAGCTGTAAATCATGTATGAAAATGAAATGAAAAATCTCCACCCAGGCCACTGTGCACAGCAATCACGGCTGAGCCAAGTTAATAGCTGTTTGCTCCTTTGCACTCTGACATGAGATGGAACCAAAGCCAGCAGTGCAGAAATTGGAACAACTACCCAAAAATATTCTGGACAGAATGTCTGCTGATTCTTCACCCAACCTTATTTTTGGTGGTGGTGTCCTTTACAGGGTTGAAAGGGAAAAGACCGAAATATTTATTACCCTTCCTACATAAGCCATGTTGTTCACTCATAGGAAAGTAACAAGTTAGACTGCGATGCCACCGTTCAGGTCCTGGTTTTTCCTGCCTCTGCCTCTTGACTTTGTTTACTGTTCTCTTTCCCATTTTTATCCAACTGTCATCTGTGTTGCAACACCAACACCCCTGGGCTTTAGGGCTGTGCAGATAAAAGAGGCTTGCATCAAATGGGCATAATTAAGCGGGTGCCTGCCTGTGGTTGCAGTTAACAATGGGGGATTATGTCAGCAACGGGACGTGCATGGTGACAGAGGGCATTTCTGGTGACCCAGTTACTGAGAGGCTCTCTGGTAATCATACTGCGGTGCAACACTGCAAACAGTGATTATTAATACCATTAAAAATTCATGTAAACCCAGGTTCTGCAAATGCTTTTCCATGTGAATAGGCTCTGTGGAGTTAAAGAGGGCGCTACAGCAAAAGTAGAAAGCCCATACCTGGGCTAATGTTGCACTGGCTGGAAGTTGCCCTTCAGAGCTTTGGGCCTGACCTACTCCTGTGTCCTCAGGTGATGGACTGACCAAATGTTTCAGCTAACACCCCTCGTCTGGCATCCCCTTTTCAGTATTTTCTATGTAGCTCTCTGTTCCTTACAGGTACCTTTTTGCATGGGTAACTTGTGCAATTGTAAACTAAAACCAACAGAAATTAAAAAATAATAGAAATTAAGAAAAAAATCCCTTTGTGTAATACTCTTTCACAGCCCAGAAGCAAAGGGAGATGGGATTTAATTTAGGCCAGTCCTTTGCTGCATTTCAGATAAAGGATTTTTAATCTAGTTGTAGGTTGATAAAAATACCCCTCTCTGATCCTGCAGGCAACTTTTTCTGCCAATTTTCTTTGCAGAGAGAAAGAGAGGGGAAGAAATAATTGAAAGAACACTGCTGCATAGAAAATGACACTGGCAGAGGAATGCACTTTGGATCTGTGTGCTCTGCCAGATCCTTGTTTTCTACTATTTTTTTCTTCTTTTTACTTCAGAAATTTAAAGCTATTAGTAATCATCAGCATGAATACGTGATTTTTTTCTTGTTTTAATTTTTCTTTTCCTGAGCACTAGCCAGGTAGCAGTCTTTTAAATACAAAATGATTTCTCTGTTCTGGAATGTTATTTCAACTTTCACAGTACAGCTTGTTCCTTTCCACCCCAAGCAGAAATTTTTCAGGGTTAATTTATTCATCTAATTGCTGGATGCACATGTGGTATTCCGGTCCACAGTGATTTTATGGACTTAAGGCTATGGTAATGACTTAATAAACACGCATGTGTACATGATTTGAAGGCAATATATTCTCTTGAATGTAACATTTCAGAAAACACAGCATGAAAAATAAAAAGGTAGCCAGAGGCATATCTCAGTGGAGGCGTGAAATGCTGAGCTTTTAGTATTTTTTCAAATTCAAGACTCTGTTTAGAAAAGGTATTACCTGTCCATTTTTCTGAAAATTCATGAGCATTTGAATGATCAAAAAACCTCACAACACTTTTCTTTTTTCTTCCTTTGCCTCCATGTTACTCTTACAAGCCCTCGCCTAGGCTCTTAAAGTTAGTGTGCACAGATACACAGGAAACCAATGTTGAGCTGAATGGGAAAAAGGAACAGAACAAGTTTGATGGACAACTTTCAGGAAGGGCACGTTAGAAAATATCTCTGATGCAGTCTGTGAAAGGGTGGAGGGCGTTGGGAAGGAGGGAGGGACAAGTTTCGAGGGCTGTTAATCGAAGGGTTGGTGAATTAAACAAAACCCAACACAAAAGCACCTCTGTTAAAGTGATGAATTTACACCGGCTTAATGTTGAAAAGAGGGGGAGCTGGACTCCAAAACTGTTGAGCAATTTGGTACATTTGAAAGTTAAAATGATTTTTGATTGTCTGATTGGTGATTATTAAACCTGATGGTCTAGATGCAACTTTCCGCTTGGGGACGAATCGAGCACTGCCAAGGCTGGAAATGCTGGCCTGGGGATGGTCACCCTCTGCACGGCTCTTTCTTACCTCCTCCCCTGCTCGCTGCACAAACCACAGTACCAGCTGGGATGGGCCTTTGACTGACATCATACGGCAGTTCCTTTGGTCTTCCAGCATTCTAACAGCCTAATGACATTTGCTGACACTGCTTCATGAAGTGGTAAGACATTTTTCTGCTGAGGCCAATTCTGTTGGCAAGCAAGTTTACTCTCTTCTTTTTGAGTTGTCTCTTATTAACTAACTACTGGGCTGTCTGGTGAAAAGATTGGTTCACTGGTATCTGGGAGAAAGGAGCTGCTTGCGATGAGAGTTGTTGTGTGGGTCAATGGTTGGGTTTGAGCAGGAGGACTACAGTTCCTTACTATTTTCTTTTCCAAATATACAATGCTATGTTGTTTCCAATATCTTGTGGAATCATTTACGGCAACATCCAAATCATTAAACCATGAGAGCAGGTGCCATTTGGTTGGTCAATAGCAGATGTAAACTTGTCCAAGTCTTGGGAAGGCCCAGATAAGTGCTTTAGCCATTGCCTAGGCTTACTTATTGCAATGTTAAATACTTCAGGATATTTTTTTCTGAAACTGGACAGGTCACAAAGTTTTTGAAGGCGTTTAGATCTTTTGCTCAATTTTGAATAACATTTGGCTCAAATTTTAAGTATAGCCCTGGTCTGGATACCGGAGGCTCACCTGCTTACTGTCTCTGCTTCCTTTGAGCTGTGATCAGAAAATGTCTCACTCTTGGCCATCACTTGAGATTGAAAAGTCTTCTTTGTTCAGTCACAAGCTCCTGCCACAATGGTTACTTTTGGCCTTGATCAGATGAGTCCCCTAGGGTATACCTGTGAGTCTTTCAACATGCTGTGGATTTGGATGCCATCTCAGCCTGCTCTGGCTCAGGAGACTGTTCTGAGAAATGGCCAGTTTGGTTTGTAAAGGCAGATATAGGGAAGGCCCAGGATCATGGGAAGGAGCCCATTGTTCACGGGAAGGAGCATCCTGCAACCCACTGTCCTTGACTTAGTAATATGTATTTCCCAACTCAGTCCTGTCCCTGAGACGAAAGACTGAAACAGCGATTTTCACGTTTTGGGGAAATAAATAGTGGTGACTTCTTCTGCTTGAGCTAAGGCATTTTCTGTCTGAAAAGTTGATACTTTTTGGAGGGAGAGTTGGTGAAATACAACTCATGACTTGATCTGTTGCCCTGATGCAATTCTGAAGTACAGTGGAGACCCTTCCCTTTTTTGCTACTCCCCTGCCAACAGGAAACAAAGTTGAACGAATCTTTCTCTTAAATTAAGCTGCTAAGGTTGAAAACTGAGCCACTGAGATGCAACTCTTTTGAAGCCTGTAGGGGTTACAGCTGTGGCTGCCTTGGTGAGAGCTACACCACCCTCCAAGATGCTCAATCCAAATGCAGCAGGAGTGGTATTGTGGATTTCAGTTGGTTTATTTGGCCTACAGAAGGTAAAATGAAGTGGCCTCCCTCTTTTGCATTTGTTGTCCTGGATACTTAAAAGTAGGAGCACTCTCTGCGCACCTGGCCATCCCTGCAGACCAGCTGTAGGTTCTTGCTCACCTTGCTTAACAGCTACTCAGCAATGCTTAAGATAACACCGAAAAGGGACACGAGTTCCCTCTGCCCTTGGTGTGCAGCACTCTGACTCCATTCTGACTGTGGGACCTGTGCTTCTTGCTGCTCCCTAGCCTCGTTATTTTTCATTTTGCTACTGCAAGTTTTGCTAGTGAGATCCCATTTGTCAAAACTACATTACTGAAGCGGGGAAAAGACTGGTTGGAGGAGTGAGGTGCACAGCTTCACAAAGCATGAAGTTACGTCCCCAGTACAAGATCGCATCAGTAAAGAACTGAAGGTGACTGCAAGCACATTTGGGAGGATGTCATTCGTTATTTGTTCATACAACCGAGATGAAGCTATTCCTCTTTGCCCTCTTGGGAGGTGCTATTTAAATGAGGAAAAGGCAGGTCTTTCTTCAAAGAGCATACAAGCTAACCAAACAAGGCAAGGACAGGAGAAAATAAATATTACCCTGACTGCTGAGATCAAAAGCAAGGCTTAGAGATGCTAAATGATTTGCCTGAGTTGATATAAGCAGTCCATAGAAGAGCGGGGGTGGGAACTGAAGCCAGAGCCTCTGACCTGGTGAGCAGTGTCCTCGGAAATACTATGTGGTCAAGAAAATGACAACGTAGTAAAAATCCAGCTACTGCCTGTGAACTCTGACACCTTAAAAAAAAATGACAGCATTAACAAAAATCTGTTTACTTTTCTGAATATTTGCCTCATGTCAGAACTGTTTTTTCACAATTTTGATTGTTATTTGATATGTTACTGTATTTAGTAGCTAATTTAATAGTTATTTTTGGTAGCAGAATATTTTGAGATTCCTGAGTCTAAATGTTCCAGAACTCCTGTTCTCAGAAACGTTTGCGAACTAACCTCTTGTTCTGAATTTGAATGAAAAGAAACTGGGATATGTCAGCATTTGTCACAGGACAAGCCTTCTTCCGGTGAACGGTAAAGAACAATGTACTTTGTACTATTTTTTAAAGATGGTCTCTCCCTTCATTGACATATCTTACCTAGTTAAAAATGAGAATTATATTAATTGCATTGGAATATATGCTTGCAATACGCTTGTGTGGTTATCAGAAAGAGTCAGTTCTTAATTACATGCAAAAATAATTTTTTTCCTGATATACTCTGGCACTATGAATAGTATTCCTTAATTAACTATCTTAATTCCTCTAAATTAAAGAAAGATCATTTAGAATATTACCTTGAACACATTATTGTTGTTAACACCAGCTTTATCCTCCACGTCAAAAAAGAAAAAAAAAAATTATTCTTTCCCTGAGCTGAGGTGTTAAGTTTTATTTTCTTGGGTGAATGAAGGAGAGCTTGGTTCTTAACTCTTTGCATTTCTAAGTGCTGCTCAAAAGAAAACACACCCTGGATTCATTTTTTCCCTCCTGTTGTCACAGGCTGCGTGGTCCTGAAGGCTCCTCAGTTTAGGAGAAGGAAGTTAAATAATTGCCCCCTGACAGACCTCCCTGTCAACTCTTCAGGATATTGGTGCTGGGTTGTTTGGTGGGAAAACACCTAAAGTCAACACAGGGAGGTAGTGGAAATAGCATTCAGATGGTCGGGGGATATCCAGTGGGTCAGATGGAAGCATATGAAAGAGTCGAGCAGAAACAGCATAAGAAACCTTTTAATGGAACCATTTAATGACTGCGTAACGGTGTTTCTCTTTCGGCTACCAGGATTTCCCTGGAGCCCTACTAGCCAATAGTGAATACATCTGTTGTTGGTAGACAAGAAGATTTTTTCTGTTGACTTATACTTGGCTCAGGCGTGAAAACCCTGCCTTGAGATTGAGGGTCATTACTACTGCATAGCAAAGACATGTGGGGCTGATTACTTCCAGGCTGGAGAGACAGGGAGAGAAGGCGGATGGTTCACAGGTAGAAATGAAAATAGGAGAGATGTGCTGATTCTGGGAAGTGGGTGTTTAGGCTGAGGCTCGTTCCAAGTGAAGATTTGGGTACCCAAAGGAGGGCAGAGGTAAAATCAGGTGCTGCAGGCCAAAATTAATGTGAATCAGCAGCTGCCTAACCCTGAGAGTGTATGGGTTCAATATCTATGTAAATAGCTGGAGCACGACTTCTCTGTGCCCAGGCCTGCCCTGTCTGATCGGGATCCAGGGACTTCACCTGAAAATACATTGAGCATCACTCAGAACATCTCCTGATGTGTGTGGTTGACTGTTTCTGTCACCTGAGAAGAGGCAAAGACCATGCTGGTTACATCCAAGGAGAGGCAGCCTCAGGAATGGTATTTTGAGGACTGCAACTCTGAGCTTAAGTAACTAAGTTCTGCCTCTTTCCTGCTTCTGTGCCTGAGCCTGTTCTGGATCTGATCTTCAGTCCACAAACGAGGACCAGCTGTCCGTACTGGTGACAGGTGAGTGAAGAGGCACCCTAATTACCAATGCTATTCCTGACCCAAGGAATTGGGATTTTTTTAGTGATAAGAACTTTAGATTCCTTGACAATGCTAAGAGCTAGGCTGCAGCTCTGTGCATTAATGAAACACTAGCAAAGTTGAAACCTAGTTTTACCTCAGAAGATCTCGATAACAGGTTTTTTGGGTTGGTTTGGTTTTTGGTTTTGGTTTTGGTTTTTTTTTTTGTCATTGACCTCCTTTTATTCTTTTTCTTTTTGGTTCATAGAGCTTTATGTTTTTCCATTATGCAGTGTTATGCCATTACTGTGGATGAATTAGTCTTGTGAGAATGGTTGTGGCTGTCCTTTACTGATGAGGGAGGAGTGCAGGAGGAATGACTTCAGTGCTGCTTTAAGCACCGATCTCATTAATTACCCTCCAAACCCAGTGGGTTTTCGCTCAGAGCTGTTTCCACAACCCAGAATGTACTTCTGGAACTGATTTACACCTGAAAGGATAATTGCTTCCTGACTCTACACTTACATATTTCCAAAATCCAACAGCATCTCATCCAGCTGCATCATACGCCTCCTCCCTCTGCAAAGCTGGGCTTGCCCCAGTTACGGAACTTCCTTAATTAGCCCTGTCTTAAGACACCTGACTGATAATAAGCCAGGAATAACCTGTAGCTGGAACTGCTTTTCCTCTGCATGCCTGATATGGTCAGGACCAGAATTTCCATCCTTTGGTTTATATATTGAAATAAATGTCACTGGTAAAATCCACACAGGCAGGCTTAAAGTGGTCAGATCGAGATCTGCCTGAGCACCCACTCAGCAAGCACTCACTTCGGAGCTCCTCCACCTGAAACTGAAGAGCGCTGTGTCTTGGCCCGCAGGATATGCTGGTACAGCGCCAAAGGAGCAGTCCAAACAGAAAAAAACCCAACCCAACCCAAGCTACCAGAACACCGCTTTCCTCTGGTGGTCCCCAAGCAAACGTGGGTCTGGCAAGGAAGGAGAACAAGAATGATGCTCTCTTTGTGGGTGCATGGCACCGGCTCTGTACTGCTGCTGCGGTGTTGCTGCTCTATAGGCTCTTTATGAGTGATGTGACAGCTTCCCTGACTGAAGTAATTCCAAGTACTGTAACATGAAGTGTCAAGGCAGACAGTAGAAAACATTTCAATCCTTTTCATTAGAACAAAGCACTATTCTCTTGACGGCTTTCAAATGCATATTGTTTAGCTATTATGTGCTAACCTTGACTATTATATTCCAAGCACAATAGCAATGGGAGCTTTCTGCCTTTTTTTGTTCCTTAGTTATCATGGTAAGAAGTTTTCTTTTTTTTGCAAGGTCAGTAAAATATTCAGTTACAAAGGAAAAAAAAAGAAAAAGAGAAAAAATTAGGTTGCAGTAGCGGTGACAAGGGAGTCTGAGGTCTTCCTTTGTGTCTCAATTTTCAGGTGGGTCAGATGGTTCCCAATATGGATTTTCACCCAAGTGTGGCTTGTACTTCTTTTGAAGAAATCAAAGACTGCAAGTTCATCATGCCTAGACTGCTCATATGAAACGTGACAAGCTGATGCTAAAGCGACTGCAATGTGAGCTACTGAAAGCCTCAGGCAATGTACAGCAGGTAAACGGTTAATTAAAAAGATTCTTCAAGGATACCTTTAAGGGAATATGGATCCTTTCCAAATCTCCACAGGGAGTTATTGACGGAAATTGCTGCTCGATGTTTTCTCTCAGGGATATACACACGGCAGGTTACCTTAACTGTTTCTGACATTTCTTTCTTCTGACCATGAGGTTCCTGAGATGGGAAGATTAAATTGCTCCTGTAAGAATGAGATGTGACACAGGTGAAAGCCAAAGATAAAGATATAGAAATGTGTAAGCAACACATGAAAACTCCTGATAAAGCCTGAGTTCTTTCCTATGACCAGGTGGGCTGGAGAACAGAAGTTCTTGTTCTCTCAAAGGGCTTTGTAGCCTCTGCTTGCTCAAAGGCCTGATTGATTTTTTGCCCCATTCTTCCGAGCTAACCTTTTCCAGTTTCCACCACCTCATGTATTCCTCTTTCCTGCCCCCATCTCATTCTTTGTTTTTGAGCAGCAAGCTCATTTTGTTCCACTTACTAAAATCTTTGGCAAAGAAACGCAATTCCTATCCACATCCAAATCCTCCTCCCTGACCTCTTAATCTCTTCCCATTCATTCCCACCTTCTTCCTTGCACCAGCTCCCGCTCCCATTTTTAACTACACCAACTCAAACTCTAAGATTACCATCTCCCACTGCCATCCCTTCCCCTCCAGTGGCTTCAGCTCTTCCTTCTCTGCTGTTTGATAATTTCTCCTTCCTTGATGCCAACACCTGACAGAGAAGGAGTCACTGATTATATGTCTTCATTGTAATTAAACTGGGCCAGTGCCCATTCTCTGGCACTAAGAGCAAGTGGCATAGCCTGGCTCACATCCATACAGCTAAACTCTCTTCCTCCCATAACAGGATGGCTTTATCCTTTCTGCCTATTGGGAACAGCCCTTGGCAAGTGCTGCTTTCTGAACCCTGCCCAGACACAGCCTCTGAGAGTACTCCCTAGGACAAGCCGAAACTGTGCCAGGGAGCGTGCTAATAATTAAACACTATAGACTGTGCTACAGGCCTTGGTGCTGTTTAATTTACTCATAAAAATGCAGCCGAGAGAATGGAGAGGCAATGCACATGCTTTCAGCTGAGGTATAGGCTCATGCTGCAGCTACAGGGGTTCGTTTGGCCCGTGCAAGGACAGCAGACTGAGGCTGAGTGTGAGCCTCTGGAAGTAGTTATCCTTCAAGCATAAACTTCGCTAAATATGGGCAGAGTTTTTTAATCTAGTGGGGGTGTGGGAAACATGTCCTTGGTTAAACTCCTGCCCTCCAGCCACTGTTGCCAAGTTCCTGCCCCCAAATATACGCCTCCAAGCAAGGATTTCCCTGTGATTTTTAAATACGAGTGAAAAAAACATAGTTTTTCCTGCTTCCATCCTGAGGTGAGGATAGCAGAATTCAGCACCCACATGGAAAGTTTAGCTCCTTTACTTAGTGTTTAGAAAAATCTGTAGCAGCCGAAAGCAGGGTCTTAGTGCGTGTAGGTAGTGTAAGGAATTTTAGTAGTAAGTGGTAACACCTTTATCCGCCACATGTAAGTGTGAGTGTACGTGCAGACTGGGACTTTGGTGCCGGCAGCATAACTCCTTTCACAAATCATATTTACCTGAGACCAGACCAATAGTGTATCAAAAGGAAGGTCCGAAGCTTTCAGGGTGGGATTGGGAACAGTGTTGTGAAGTGAAAGAGGTTAGTGTGAAACTGTGCAAAGGCAGAAATAGTGCTGATCTGCTGTTTGCATGACAAACCACGGCAAACCCGGGGCTTTGCTCTCACCCAGAGGTAAATGCGATGTGGAAATCCTCCACAACCAGTGACTCTGATATCCATCCCTCCTGTTTTTATACTCTGAAAGGGTTTGAGATAAATAGCACATATACACCCAGGTGTGTTTCATGCCTGGTGCCTGTATTTATGTGTGTGTATTTATAGGTTGCCAAAGTCTAACATCACTCCATGTTGAAATGATTAAAGTAGAAGGGTATGTTACTGCTGTTTTCTTGGCTTTGGAAGTGTTTTTTACAGCAGTAGTAACACCAATATATAATTACTAGGTTACTCAAGTCTAATGTTATTTCTGAAATAACCACATATATTTTTTTAAGATTTTGCTTGTCTTTTAACCCTGAAATAGCAGGCAACCAATGTCTGCAATCCACCTGTTTACCTTTTTCAAATATATATACTTGCAGACTGGCTCACTGGTTCTCTGCACTAACAGTGAAGAAAAGTCTTGAAAACAGCTTTTCAGTCAGTGACTGTTACTTGGAATTTGTCTTGGACTGAGATTTCAGATTTGGCCCTGCAGACAGTAATATGTTTATCATCTCATGCTTCATGTAACCATCCCCTTGTGTATAACATGAGTGAGAATGACTGAAATATGGCGAGGCCAAAGTGTTCTGTATGACATTTTGTCCTCAGTTCCTCTTGTTTTCTCTTCCCAAGCTGCCACCTGTGAGTTTGTCTTCTCCCAGTGCAACGATAGCTGTGTGGGAGGTTGGGTTCCTCAGCCCTATGTCTGGTTGTGTGGTTGGAGGCAGAACAATTATGATCTGCAATACAGCCCACGTATACCAGGCTGCACACCTTAGCTTGGGGTAGAGGTGATCCTTGGTCAACCTACCTAGTTCCTTCCCTGCCCCCTGCAATCCTACTGTCTTTGTGTGAAACCAAAACAGATGCTCAAATTACACGTGTATTAGCATAAGGTATGTCCATCCAAAGCACGTAAAAGCTCTGATGGGCCCATACTGTGTTAGAAGCGTAAGTAACAGAGTCTTGGTGCGCTGTGTGGGAACTGACAAGGCTGTCTTGCTGGGGAGATTGACAGCAGAAGACTATTAATGCACAGATAAAGGAAGAGC
>NW_010419123.1:38077-42974 GCF_000710305.1 Buceros rhinoceros silvestris
GAAGAGCGTTATCTCCTGGTGCTGTTCAAGCCATTGGCAAATTTCCCTTTGACTCCAGCAGGGATGGGAGTTGAGCTGAGCTGTTTGCCTTTTTAAGGACAGATTTTTCTTCTCAACTCACAGATAAAATTCTTGGAGGAAAAAGCCAGTGACTGTCAAGACAGAAGATGGCTGTGAAAGCAGCAATCGCATTGGCAGATCTGAGTGCTGTGGGACCCATACGTGAATGCTTGAACAGGCAAGAAGAAATTTCCAAACTGGGACCTTAACTGGAGACTAATATGGCAGAGAAACCGAAGGGGAAGGCAGGTCACCAGAGCAGAGGAAAGGGGTGGGAAATCCAGGCAAACCACAGGGCTCAGCGTGGTGCAGAGAATACCCAAATCTCAGACCTTTGATTTCATTTTGTTGTGTCACTTAGGTGGCTCATCAAGCTCGTGGAAGAACGGTTATCAAAACACTCAGCCTCTCTGAAAGAGAGAGAACAGCAGCTAAAACACAGAGTCTATAATTATAACCAGATTCAAACTGGTGTGTCAGGCGTGTTCCAATAGATCTAATGCCTTCTGCTGGTTTGCTGCCCTTCACACCTTTCCACGTTGCCCCTGCAAATGCTTCAAGGCTGCAATTTGCTTCTGAGAGGAGCTGTGTTCTCATCAAACTGGGAACTTCTCTGGACTTGGCAACTTCGCAGTTTTTGGCAGAATCTGTTCCATTTTCTTTCTCTTCCTGCCCTGTGTGGGTGGAAGCCCTGTGGAGAGGACAGCAAGGTAAACAGAGCTGAGCAGAAGAGATTCAGAGAGGCTTTTTCACTGGGGAAATGGAGCCTCTGTGCTGGAAGCCAAGTGTTCCCAGCTGGACCCCATTTCAGCTCACTCTCCCCTCTTCCACACTCAGAAAGGATTTAAACCTTCCCAGTACAAGCTGGGGGTAATAGCTGGAGGAGATCTTGTGTTCCTGTAGGTTTTGGCTCTGATCAAACCTCTTTCCACTTCACAGTGCACTGATAGCCTGATTTCATACCCACCTTTTGCTGGGGCTTTATGAACACTTGGATGACACAGAGCCTTTCCAGCAGTATATGCTCGGTGTTTGCTGGCCCCACTGTCCAGATGTGTATGGCCATGGGCTATACAGCTGATGACAAAAGGTGTGGTGACAGAAGTGACTCTGTGTTTCTCTTTCTTTTCCTCCCAGTCTCTTCCAGCTAGGCAATGCTGGTAGTGCTGGTGTGGGAGCTCAGGTAGTTCTTCTGTGAACTAGCGCTTGTTCCTGACTGTGTTCTTCCATCTTAGTGAGGAGGAGATCTGATGGGCATTGGAGTTAGCACGAGGCTGTGATCACAGTGGTGGGGGGAAAGTATACTCGGGGAGCTCGCTGTTTTTTGATTGACGTTGAACCAGCTCACCATGTCTTAAGTGACTATGGTGTCTGCAACACCTCTATCCAACACTCAGAGCAAGAGAAAATAAACTGCAGCATTCTATGGCTTTTTTACAGCTGTCTAATACTGTACTTAACCTTGTTAGCTTCCTTGTGTGAGCTTTGCTTGTGTTGGTGCTGGGGAACCTGCCTTCTGCTCTGCTCTGAAGAAAGGCTTCAACAGGTACTTTTTTGCCTGTGCTTTTCCACCTCTACTTGAGACAGATGCTATTCCCACAGGACTGCCAGGGACTCCTGGCACACTGGGCGCTCGGTGCTGTTGTTATTGATCACCCTAGGGTACTGAAGGCTTCAGTCCTCTCTCTGCGCAAAGGCTTGTTGTGCCATGAGGTCTCAGCAGTAATTTGTGAACTGTTCCACCTAAGGGATAGGGCCCTTGTACAGGAAAGGCCTTGGCTCTGGTGCAGAACGATTTACCTTGGATACCCTCAGCCAGACAGCCCTGTCCAATCAAGTGGAATTCCCCTTTGATTTTTAATTAACTGTCTTCCAAATTTAGTGTTTCCTTTTTTAGAGGATTCGAAGAAGGCACAAATCTAAATTTTCTAAAGAGTTATTTCTCTGTCAAGATTTAGCAGTAGAATACTACACATGGAATTCTGAAAAGTCTCTTGAGGGAGACAGCTGATTTCCCCTCCTTCACTACAGATCCAGTATTTTTGTCAGGAACATTAAGAGCATGTCCCAGCACACCAAAGGGTGTCTTCAGGCATGTAACTGTCATGAAAGTCAGTGTAGGCTGAAGAGTGGGAGTGGTGGGAACGATACAGATAACTCTGGTAACATGTTCCTAGAGATGCTGAAAGGAGGGCACTGGCTAAGGTGAAGTGACGGAGCAGCTCGTTGTCCAGGGGCAGCAAGAGACAGCTGCTCCCTAAGGGAGGGCAAGTTGGGAGACAGGGGTGACCCCAGCCTGGGCAGTGATGGGGTGCAGTCCTGCAGGGCATGAACATGGTGGATAGAGCTTGATGGGTCCAACATTCTCAGACCAGGCAAGAGGTGCACCAGATCCAGGGACCACTCAAGGAATACAGTCAGGAGGAAATGGATCCCGGGACAGAGCTGGATACAAGGTTACAACACCGATCCAAAGTCCATGAAGGAGACAGGGTCAAAGATAAGACTAGAGACAAGCACTATTCCAATATAAGACAATAATTTGCACTCCTTTTTTAATCAAGATTAAGTGATTTTCACCTCTTCAAGGTATCCCTGAGTCTCACTTTGTATCCAGACTGTTTTGGATGTTATATGACAGGAAAACATTGTGAGCTGAGGGGAACTGCATGGTGACTTCCCTAGCATTCACTTACAGTAAAAAACTCCATTCATTTCAGTGAAACATTTGCTGGATTTTCTTCTTTTTGAATGGAATTTCACAAGGCTTTTTGAATCTCTTTGACCTAATTTAAAATAACTGTTAACTGTACTAGAATTGGTGAGTTTTGGATTTTATTCAGTGCAGTACACAGGTCTTTGGGACAGAAGGTCATATGATCTTTCTTTGATAAATGGTATTATTTGAACGAATATGTTATCCAGGCAGAGATGATCTGTTTTAAGTGTTATCCAGTATTTATATGATAAAAGTTGATATTTTTGTTACCACATGTATTTTCATAAAAACTCAGATTTATCCAGCATAACAGTCCAGCTTGTGTTGAATTGTCTCAAGGACTAAAGCACGTACATCTTGTTTTTATTGTCATCTTTATAATCTGTTTTCTTATAGTTTTTGTTCATCTACACCTTGAGGATGCTATTGGATACAGCAAGATGAGAAGAAAAAATTAACTATTCACAAAGCTCAGCAGATTATCATTATCACAGGTGACATTCCTCCTTTTGCAAAGTATTTAAAAGGACACCTTTGTAAGAGCAAGGCATAGTTATTACTGTTTATTCTTGTGTTATTATCTCTATTCCACACTACTGATCATGTTCTATTTATCAGTCAAATTTTGCATTATTAATGGAGAATAAAATTCAAGGCTTAATTTCAGAAGAGCAAACTCTCTGCTCTTAGCACAGCCATTAGATTGTCTCTCTAATTGTCTTGTTCACCTTTCCCCTTTGCATGGTACATAATTTCTTCTAGGCTGTCATATTCCTCAGAAATGTTTGATTTTTTGGTTTTTGAATGGACGAAGTTATCTAAAAAAGGACTTTGTGTCACCTTTCTAGCTTATGCAAGAGCAAGGAGAATGGCTGTCTCCTGAAGTCAACACCTGGGAGGGATGGAGTCCCCTTGGTGAAAGGCACATAATGAAGTTGTGCTGCAAAGCAAAAATCATCTGAGAGCAGAAAGTAGGACAAAATTGTGAATATAAAGTCGTGAGTCTCCAAGGAGAGCCTGTGAGTTAATTATTGTTAGGCTTTCAGTCTCTGGGGCCTCTTGACCATGTCTCTCTTGCCTTCTTTCTTGACCTACCAGAGCCTGCCCATGTGGACTTCTTTGTCCTGCAGGTCCTTAAGCTTTCACCTACAGCTTTTCCCCTACTTGCTCTCAGCTTCACAGTGGGATGAATAGGCTCGTGATACAGCTACACTAAATTAACTTGCTTGCTCCTGGCTCCCTTGGCTCTGTCAGTAGAAGGTAGCACAGACATCCCCTGGAGACAAGGCAGAGAAGACATCCTTGGAAATGTCAGCCTAAGAAACATACTGGATTTCGAGAGTAAGCGTGAAAAAAAAGTTGATCAGCTCCTCTCCAGTGCTCTGCAGATTCCCAGGCTGCTTGAGTTTCAGGTTTGTGAAATCAGGGCATTTAGCCAGTGACTTCAGGTGTTTTAATACTGCAGTGCCTAAAAATGCTGTAGGGGGAATAAGAGATGAGATTTAGTGTATGGAAATTAAACAGCTTTGACACGTTTTTAGGCACCTAACAGGGAGGAAGCACCCAAAACCTCTGCTCACCTGAAAGTTTAGCTCCATAATAACATAGGGAATCTGAGCACCAAGCTTTACTTTTAGAAGAAGAGTGTTAAATATGCTGTGATTCAGCTGTATTTATATTTTCGAAAAGGAGAATTTTTCCATCTGCTTTGTGTTTTGCACACAGAGAAACTTCAAAGATTTCCTCGCTGTTTATTTTTAGAATCAAACGTGTAAAAACATACATACAACTGTACGAATACACAATATTGAACAATGGATGGGTGTGTGTGTACATATACACACATGTGTACATTAAATTACAGTTTGGTGGTAGATCCAAAACTAGTTATTTGTGTAGTAAACTAGCCCTACATTTCAGCCCTCAGCACAGGGCATGGTCCCTCAGAAAGTACCATTGTGTTAGAAAATTACATTTTTGTTCAGTTTGGGACTATTCCCATGTAGCAAGGTCTGCCTCTGCTGGATGCACAGCAGCTAAACACGGCTCTGGCCCCACCAGGGCTGCAGCTATTCCACAAACCTCGTGGAGGATACTGCAGAAACTGTGCACTGAACC
>NW_010419123.1:43122-43630 GCF_000710305.1 Buceros rhinoceros silvestris
ATCGGCTTTCCGATTCCAAGTACCATATCACTCCCTGGCACACATACTTTCCTTGGCTGAATCCCTTGGTGGCTGTATGAGAAAGCTGTGCAAAGCCTGGTTGAACACAAGAACTTCTGCACCTTGTATGTCTGGCGTGCAGGATGAACCAAGGCAAATCCTAAGTCACGCTGTTGCGTTTGGAGTGGTGACAACTCTTTGACACATGGAAAGGGGCCAGCTACCAGACCAGCTCAGTTTTCCTTGTTTAATCTCTTAAGCACATTTTCAGGCTTAACTGCTTGAGTGGCAGAACCCCCATCAGCAATTCAAAAAAGCAATTATTTTGAATCTGTTCAGAAAATACTTTTATCTGCAAGATCCTGCCCAACTACTGCATATTAGAAATGGTATGAAACACTCTGAAATAGTGATTGATAAGACTCATGACCTTAAAAACATTTTTAAGAGTAGGATATAAGCCACGCACGGTTTGATTCTGGCCAGGGGGGACACAGCATGTTAATGA
>NW_010419123.1:43885-44409 GCF_000710305.1 Buceros rhinoceros silvestris
GGGAAAAATTCCCTCCGTGATCAGTGGTGCATTATGTCCTTCACTTAACCCAAAGAAATACACTGGATGAATTGTAACTCTGCAAATCCCTACTGGAAAAGTCACTTTTCCAGGAAGTATTTTTTTCACACCACTGTGCTCTCCTGAGCCACCATAGCAAAGGTGTGAGTGGCAGCTCTGTTTCGTCTGATCTTCTGGCTACTAACGGTTCAGTTTTCGTAAGAACGATCTATTGTCTGTAGTTGTTGAATGACATTTAGGAAAATTTCCAGTCGTGTTTTTCTGTGCAGGCAGTAAAACTTCCAACATCCTCCACTGGTTATCGCAGTGTCAGAGATTAAAGAGAGCCCCTGGCTCACCTAATTCACTCGCCTGCCTTTCTCCTGCTCAAGCTTGTCCTATTTTTCAGAAGTGTTTACCTGAGTAGCACATGCAATTACTGACGTGTGTGTAAGGCTCAGTTCGGGTTTTGAATGTTCCCTGAACTGTTCCCCCTAGATCAAAGCTCCCACGTCCTCCTGCGC
>NW_010419123.1:44540-53270 GCF_000710305.1 Buceros rhinoceros silvestris
TCGGTGTGACTTCAGCTGTTAACTTTGGCCCGCGAGCACATTCCCAGAGCACTGAATTAGGTGTGGGCTCTGGCGCTTTGCTGCATGAGGACCTTTGCTAGAAACAGAATCCAAGGCTTCATGCTTTTATGTTATCAGTCATTTGTGAATTCCTTATAATTTTTTTAATGACTTCTGCAGCGAGCAGTCAGATGCTATTAAAGTTTTACTGAATTAAATTGGAGAAACTAATTTTGCTTTTAGTATTTTATTTCAGTGTGTAACTTGATTTTTAAGAAGCACTTTGTATTGCATGGCCGTTTGCATTTGCTTTATAAGCATAACATAAAGGTTTCCCTGGAGTCATGGAAAAATTACCTTCTACGTCCCTTATCTAATTAACACCATGTATGTTGCCTAACTCCTTATAATTCACTCCTGTGCACAGTATATAGAACACGATTGGAAAAATAATTTGAAGCAATGAGGAAAAAAGGCCTTTTGTCATATATATGATATGGCCAAAATACACTTTCAATCAAATTATATTAAAAAAGAAAGGGCAGCGGCACTAAGGTATCTGATGTTGAAAAGAAACACCAAAGGCTTAATTAAAAAGTGTGCTTATGTTTTTAAAGGGGATGTGCTTAAAGCATAGTAATGAAACCCTTCTTGCTGAATAGCTTGATGACCTCTCTGTGTCTGGGGCTGTAGCTGCCTGGCTCCCTGATGAGAGCCCTGATCCGCCGTTCAGTGGGTCGCAGAGGAGCTGCTAAGCCCTGGCATGTTCTGGTGGGTCACAGGTTTCCAGGAGGGAGAGCAGTCAGCCAGTGCACAGTTAATTGCAGGGCTGGGGTCTATCATGAGGACATAGCAGATGAGCCTCTGCAATCGAGTAAATCCAAGTATTGCCTCACATCTGAGGGGGTGGTAAGACTTTAAACCGTTCTCACTAGATTGTAAATGTAAGTGCTGTCTGACCAGGCTGTGGGGATTTTTCATACTTTTTTTTTTTTTTTTTTTTTTTTTTTTGGTGGTGGTGGGGTGTCGGAAAGTCCCATGAGGAAGAATGTGTTACAGAAACTGTATTTCAAAGGCTATTCATCTGAACTTTTTTTTTTTTCTTCTTTCTCCCTGTGGAACCTGGAGGACTAATATGATTTGGAGAGAGAGCAAGTGTCAGTGGGCTCAGTTCTTGCTAGTGGAACCAAATTCCAAATGAAGTGGTTAACCCCTTAGCCTCTGCAGATTCATTCAGGTTAATCAGATCATGTTTGCATAAGCCAGGGCACTGCTAAAGGCAACAGGCTGGGTTTTGCATCCTGCATAAATTACACAAGGAGACAGAGAGCTGGGGCAAACACAAGGAACTGAATCAGTCCACAGTCATGCAGTAGGAGCACTTGTCACATCAGCCAAAGGCAGCCTGTGCTCATGCTGCAAAGCTGTCACCTTTTTTTAGGATGTGTCACAGCATGACTCAGTTCTGACCTGCCATCCCTTTTCTCCCTTCATGTGAGACCGACACTCTCTTCTCCATCTTCCCTGTGGAACCGCACGAGCCTCTTGCTTTCAGATATTGCTCTCTGCTGGGCTCTCCTCTGCTGGGCTTGTCCCCGCAGGTCGTATCTGGGTGTTTTAAGGTCATGTTGCGTTTCCTTAATAGAGGAAGAGAAGAAAAAGATATAAATATATACTCATCTTATATACTCGATATACCTATATACTATATACTTGAACTTAAAACATAAACATTTCCTATTTATGCTTCTCAGAAGTGGTGTCATCTCCTGAAGGAGCGGTAAAGAGGGCTGAGAAGAAAGGCAACAAGCAAAGCAAATACTTCTGATTTTAAAAAATAAATGTGTTTATTTTGTCCAGAAAATTAAAAAGTCAACCCTTTCCAGAAACCACAGATTTTTCACTGCAATGAGGGAAGAAAAAAGGAAACAGAAGTTCCTCACTTGTTGGTTGTTTCTGGGAAAGTGAGTAAAAGAGACACATATATTCTTCCCTGTATTATTTGGAACCAACAAGATCTCTGCTCTTTTGCAGACATTCAGGGAAGAGATCCCACCCTCCTATCTCCTCTACCCCAGGATGGGGACCACAGCTCACCTGTCTATCACGGGTCCTTGTCTGACAACACTACCACGGCTGATGTGTGGGTCACCCTGTGTCAGCCCTGCACTACAGCCAGGGGCTTTGCACTGCACCGCGCCTCCCCATATCTTTATAATCCCCTACTACTGACATGGGAACAGCTGTCTGTGTGGTCTGCTTGGTGGAAGTTCACATCTCACTGACTTCAGCTCAGTTCATCTGATTTCCATCAGTTACTAATTTGGCCCTTCCCAGGGCAGGGTGAGTCCATGCACACTGAAATAGGTGGGATTACTCCAGACTGATACTCATGCATGTGAGAGCAGAGGCTGTGAAGATATGCCAGGTCTGTTATGCTTAGAGTTTCATTTGGAAAAGTGGACTTCGAAGGAGCCTAATAGATGTCTCACACAGAATGAGGAAAGAAGACAGGAAATTTGTCAAATTGGTTAGAGTTTCAAAAAACAAGGTGTAAAGTGTCCACTCTGGTGGCATAACCATAGTGGTCTAAGGGATGTAACTCAGGCATTTTGGGAGGAAGTATTTTGCACCAGAAATTACTGACTTGGCAACTACAACAGATGTACTTACTTAAGCAAAGGCTACCAAAATTAGCAAGTTGGTTTCCCTCCCCTACCCCCCTATAAATCCAGGCAGCTCTTTCTGCAGCCCCACATATATTGCCTGTAGGGCTTAAGATGACTTGAGATCAAACTTAAAACAGTTCTGTCCCCTCCCTCCCATGAATTCTATTTTTTTTCCTTCAGGATGAAGAAAATCTGTTCTGCACGTTCATTTTCCTTTCCTTTGTCATTCCTCTTGTACCCAGAAATCCCCACCTCCTTTTTTCTTTCTTATTTTCAGATGTGCAGGTTTTTAAGAGCTCTCTCCCCCCTTTCTGACCTTGGTCCTGTGCTTTTCCTGCATGGATTACTAGGTGTCCGCATTGGGTGGGTTGGCCACTCCGCTTCTCCCTTGTGAGGTGCTGGAGGACTCTGCTCCGGCTTCAGAAATGCTTCAGGTACTTGACACGCCAAAGAAGTCAAGTGAGAAGTATGAGATGTTTATTAATAGGGAAATGCATCTCTCATATACTGAATTGGATCATGGAGAGAAATTGTTTCAGGGTGCTGAAACACAAGTGCTGCTGGCTGAAGCTCATTTGCCTTTTGCTAAGGGAAGGGATCAGTCGCCAACCAAACTCCTTTCCTCAACACCCAAATTGCCTATTGCACTGGATGTATTTCTTATTAAATTAAATAAAATCTTTCTAGCTCTAAACTGCATCTGTCAGTTCTTGAATCAAATATATTGACTATTCAGCCTGTGACATCAATATTCTATTCCAAACATATAGTGGTTGTTTACCAATCTCTGAGCTGATAAAGACAGAAGACAAAATAGTACAATTTGGGATTATGTAAAATGCACCAAACGCCTTCCAACTGAATTGAGATCTGCTTTCCTGGTCACTGCAAATTGAGCTTTATGTCTGGCAAAGCTCCTCCTTTCAACTTCTCTTTTAGGGACATTTTTATATGATCATGGAGTGTGGCACTAATGCTGTTTAAATGAGCTTTGCTTATCAATATGGTAATAACGGGCTGATACGCACAGCTCACTAGAAATTGAAATTTTGGAAGGAAAAACACGTTAAAAAACGTGACCAAGTTATAGAGTGGAAGTAGCAGGTAAATGAGAAAGGGACTAATCAATGTAAAAATAAAGAAAACTTTGAATTTTTGTCTTTTGAAGATTTTGGGGGTTTTGCTTTAGTTTTTGAGGTCCATTTACATTCTGGGCTAAGAGCATCTCTCATCTCTGGTTTTCTAATCTTCTAGATCAGGTGTTTGTCTTGGCCACGGGTCTGGATTTTCCTTCCACAGAACCAAGCATCTGGTAAGGATGGCTGTGTGCACCCAAGCTGCTCTTCGGGACATGCGAAGGACTTGGGTGTTTGTACAGAGAAGCGTTCCCATCTCACCAGCTCTACAAATGGCTTAAATTCCTCGGACTGCCCCAGAGCATCCGAGTGGAGGGACTTCCAGGCTCCCCATACACTGCAGCCCAGTGAACCAAAGACGAAACTGGAAAAGCACAGAAGGCAAATGCCAAGCTGGAAAAAAGGGCAGAGTGCTGTAAGACTGGAGATGTTTTAAGTCTGACTTCTCCCTGAGTGATGAGACGGTGCTGCTAGACAACCGGACTTGTTTTCCTCACCTTTTCCAAAGGCATGGTTATCCTGATCAGGACTGTGGTGACTGAGGGGTTCCATTACAAAATATTCTACCTTGAAATAATTTAGAAAAGAAACTGATTCATTTTTAATCCACTGAATCACCCTGATAAAGCCTCAGCTCCTGCAGGGCTGTGGGGAGGACAAAGCAGCCCTGTGGAGCTGATCTGTTTGGAGGCAGGGAGGGAGAGGGGGATCTCTCTTACCACTTGTGTTTTGTGCAGCTGCCAAGCTGGTGCTGTGCACAGGGTGCCTCTCGCACAGAGCAGTCAGACTGTCTGTGCTTAAACCCTGTGAATATTATAAAAACAAAAAGCAAGGCAATGAGTGAAGATGCTTACCCTGTTTTCTAGCACCCTGAGCTTCCGTGGGAGAGTTCTGTTTTCCAAAAATAAGTTTTTTTCTTTTAGAAGGTCATCTCTTTTTATACGGAAGGTTTAAAAACTAAATGCCTGAGTTCAGGTATCCAGGACTTAGAGTGCTGGAGATCCAGTTCCAAATGTTTTAACTCAATCCCCTTTCTGGTAAAGATCCACGGACAGCTTTGAGCAAGGCATGCTCAGCACGAACCATGGCTGCACTAACAGGCAGGAGCTGGGCTCAGGCACACAGTTGGTCCGGGGCTCAGCAGAGTGGGGTTTAATTCCTCAAGCTGACATGGCTTTCCTGTGTGATTCTTGGCAGGTGACCAAATCTCCCTGGGCCTCACTCCCTGTCTGCAATATCACACCTCTCGGACCTGCCGCCTCTCGAGAGAGATGGGGAGTGGCAATTCGTTTTTATGTATTTATGAATTGGGGGCTTTCCTTTTGGACAAGGCCCCCAGACAATCTCATAACACCAATCGCAAGATAAACAGGCAGATTATCTTAAATAGTCTGGCAGATGTTGGAGAGGCTCCAGCCATGGAGTGCTGGAGAGGTGTAACGCAAGCTGCTTGTACAAAGCTGAAAAGACTCACTGTCCTTTTGTAGCTCACCCCTTGTGAACAACCATGATTTATTTATTGAGAAACAGTTTCTGAGTCACCTTCTTCTCCACATTATAAAAACACTGAGAAAGTGAGTCATTCTGAGGAGCGGAGCCTGCAGCACTCAGTTCTCGCCCTGCTGCCTGGAACAGGAGGGGGAGAGCCCAGCAGGTGGACTTGGAAGAGAGGGAGAGCGGGAGATACAGCTCGCTTCTCTCCAAGGGTTGTCATCTGACCTTGGGAAAGTCACATAGCCTCTTCAGGATTTAGACCATAAAATGAGAACGGTGGCCTGGCCTTGCTCACAGGGGTGTTTATTCTAGGATGACACCATTAAAGATGTGAGACTGTCGGCTTCTGTGGTAACAGGGTCCTTTCAGGAGCCTTGTACGGGGAGAGTGATAAAAGTGCAGACGCAGTTTCTGACTAAATGTGTAAAAGGTGGCTGCAACGACAGCCAGAGTCATCTGTTTCCTTTGCAGTGGAGAGCAGAAGGGGCAATGTCCTGAAAATAGAGCAAGGAAAGGCATAGCTTAAATGTTACAGTAAAAACCTTCTGGAAATGATGTGCTGAATGCTAGAATGGATTGTCTGGGGAGAGGGTGGACTCTCCAGCCCTGGGATTTTAACCCGGTTAGATGCACATCTGTTTGGGATGGTTCAGGTGGAGCTGCTTAAGGCTGTCTTTTTTTTTCTGGCTTTGTGCAGAGGGGATTTTATTGCTTTTCTTGAACAAGCTGGCCTTTAGCGGGGCCCTCTGCTAACTCTTTGTCTCAGCATATTGGAGTGCAAAGAAGACAAATACTTAATTGCCTAATTATTTGCTTCGTTCATTTCTGTCCCACCGTTCTTTGATTATCTTCCCTTCCACCAGTGACACAGATAAGAAAGTTCAGTGCTTTCCCCTGTCTGCATAAGATTTGCCTCTCCATCCATCAAAACCTCCTTTGATGTTGACGTTGTTTCTTGCTGCCTTCCAGTCCATCTCCAGCTGCTGGACCTCCCCCACCCCACAGGCGTCACATAGCTGTTTTCAGCCATACACATTTGCTAATCGAGGTGTTAGGTAACGTTTGGTCTTTTTCTTCGCCTCTAGCTGGTAGGCTATTCATCGAAGGGTTCAGGCTTTCTGGCTGCTGCTGCCTAGTGTTTGGAAGAGGCATTAGCAATGCTGGAACCCTGGAGCCTTCCTAAGCTTTAATCTCACAAATGGGAGCTTCCTGCTAAAGAAGAGCAAAGAATACAGCACCAAGATGAAAGTCCACCTCTGGGGCTGGCTTTCTATCACTGTTCTCATTATGTTAGTCGAAGCAAATGCCCCCGCTCTCTCCCCTCTGGCAGAGCTGTCTCTGCCCCTTTCCACCAGGCAGTTCCCTTTCTCCCTTTTCTCATCTCTCCTCTGTGTGACTTCAGTGTAGGTTTTGCTCTGGCCAGGCACTCTGCCCTCATGAAGCCACCTTCTGCCACAGCTGATGCCCCTTGTTCTGCTCCACCCGTGGCAGACCCACCCCTCCCCTCCCTGTTAGCCCATGTGATGGAGGGCTGCATATCCCACGGGACATGGGTGACAGAAGGAAACAGCGTAGCTAACCTTTGCCTTTCCCATCCTTGCATCAGACTGTGAGGCAGTATCTCCAGTCAACATTTGTCGTTATGAAGGTCTCTAAATAATCACTAACATCCCTTGTAAGAGAGCATGAAGGCTGTCCACTTATCTCTCCTTTCTGCTGGCTGACTTAGCAGGAGGGCCACTGAAGCCTTAGAAATGAGGGTATTAGAGTTGAAGCCACTCTGAAATAAACTGACTTTCAAGAGGAAATGAGGTGAAGTCTCACTGCATGTGCTAGAAAACACCCATCCACAGTGCCCTCTTGCTCTTAGGAACAAAGAGTTTGGCAGGCAGGTTCTGGTCAGCACCACCAGCAGCATCGTGTTTCTTGTATCCTGAGGAGGTGAAGGTACCATCTGTGCTGTGTTCATGCCACTGATATAAGTTGAGACATCAAACCCCATCTGCCTTTCTGAATTGGATCTGTATTTGAAGACAGATGGTAAGTTTGGGTACAGAAGATTTGAACTCTCTGCTTGATGCATGGTCAGCTGTCACTGCCAGGGAAGAGAATTCCCCAGCATGAGGATGTCTAAAGAATGGGACAGAAAGTCTTTAGGACACAACTTTGTGAGTGCTTCCCCATTTCATAGGCATCTTTCAGGAAGAGAGGAGAAAATCATCCCTTCTTGCAGTTCAAGTAGACCATATGAAGGATGCTGACTGCCTTCTGCACCAGCCACATGAAGAGCTGGTGGGTGGAAAACCTCTTGGATGATCACAAGGACACAAAGGTGTAAGCTGACCCACAGCGAATGGTCACCACAGCAGCACTGAGGGGTTTCCACTCATCAGAGCTGTGGGAGTCTGCAGCGGTGAGAAAGGGGAAAGCGCAGACTAGTATTAAGATGGAGGTTGATAGGTTTTGAATAGTCTCCTGAGTCCTTCCAGTCCTACATTTCTAAAAAAGATACTGGAGAAAAAGAACTGTGGAGGGGATAGGAGAAAGCTGAGGCACAGCTAAGAGATAGCAAAGACAGCTAAGACACATGAAGCTGTCTTTGAAAAGAGATTGTGAAAAATTAGAAGTGTGGGAGGGAGAAATGGAAGGCAACACGCTAAAAGTAAAAAAAAAAAAAGAGAAAAAACTCCCCAAAGCACCCCCACCCTCTATCAAATGGTACAGGAGACATAAATCAGGCTTTTCTGCTCTCCCTCTTCATCAGCCAGGAGCTTCCAGTAACACCGAAAGGCAATACACAGCAAATTTATCCACGGAGCCCCACAGTAATGCAGAGTGCACAAGTAACCTGTGGGGAATGGCTGCCATTAGGCATCCCTGAGTCGAGAGTCTAGCAGGAAGGATTAGATCTGGGCAGAGCTGGTGAGAGCATCTGTGGTTACATATGAATGGGTAAAAATAAGCATTATAAACTTGCATGCTTCCAGGCACAAGCAACCTCAAACTCCTCAGGGCAAAGAAACTTCCCTTATAAATAGGTTATTCCATAACTGTGGCATTAGCTACTGTCAGAGACAGGATACCGGACTAGATGGGCCCCTGGCAATTCCTCTGGAGAAACTGTCTTTCCGAAAGAAAGAGCCTAAAAAAATTCCCTGTAACAAAGAAGAAATTATTGAGTTGTTTATTAAATAAATTAATTTGAATAGGGAGAACAGCAGTTCCATTGTTCCCCCCTCAGTTTGAACTGTGGGTCTCAGAAGGAAAAACGAAACCACTGCTCCGAGTAGCAGAATAGCATCCTCAGCGCTTGCTGCTTCCTGAATAAAAGGCCTATATTTAGAGGATTCCAAGTATTAGAAATATACTGAGCTGGCAACTGGTTTGGGCAAATTTCCAAACCCATCTGATTTTCCACATAAGTTCGGCAT
>NW_010419123.1:53362-79020 GCF_000710305.1 Buceros rhinoceros silvestris
GCATTCCGGTAACGCAAGAAGTTGTGAAGAGAGCTGAAAATAGCCCTTTGCCATCTTTACACCCCAACCTGCTGTATTTAATACAGTTTTGGGAGGAAGTATTTGATAGGATTTGATGCAATCAATATTAAACTGCATCTGATTTTAGAACAAGTGTGGTTTGGTCCATATACTCACACGTAAGTGCATTCACACTTTGAATGTGCGTGAGCAGCTATATACAGAGTAACGTTTCCAGGCTTTTCTATTAGGTTTGTTTCTTGCTTGATTATGCATTCATGTTTTTTGACATCTGTCTGTCTATCTAGTGCTCTGCCTATCTGCCTATCATGGGACTTAACTAGCACCAGTGTATTAGAACAGAAGTCAGGCTCTAAATTTGTGCAGAGTTGAGCACCTTTGATATAAAAGCTCTAATAACTCTTGCTTTAAAGGAAAAACACAGATGCATGAGACTATGACAAAGGATGGCAAAAGCTATTCCTCTGAATCACTGTAACAGTTAGAGAGCCCCCCAGTCAATAGTTTGCTGATACCTCACCCTGATATGAGAACCACGCTAGGTACAAATTGCATCTTGCTTTAAGAGAAGTAAGTGGTTTTTATAGCTACCTTCCAGAGTATCGCAGTGGAAATAACAGCAATTTCCATAGTGAGGCTTCCATCACCCCACGTAATCCCCCCTTCCTTCCCTCTGTTTTTGATTGATCATACATTTTGCATAGGCCATTTGAGCCGGTGATTCCTATGCTTGTTCTCTATCCAGCAGTCAATCTTTTCCAAAGGAAAATTACAGCTTGAGTTTGATTTCTGCATTTTTCTGGTGTGGTCCAAAGGTATTCATCCTACCTCTTTAGCTCTTTTTAGGGGCACCTTTATTATGATGTGATCTTCCAGGTGAAAACAGACGCTAGATTTATATACTTCAACTGTATGTCCCTATGCCTTGAGTTTCATAATGGCTGGGGCACAACCAAAGGCTTCAAATCAGCAATGGAAAATTTTAAGCACAGAAACTCAAGTAGAATTTAGACAGAATGAATCTGGGTTGCAGTATTTTCAATCTGCAATAAGAGGAACTCAGTGTACCTTGGATACTGCCTCATTTTAATAAACATTCAAGGTTGGATAAAGAAAATCCAAGCAGACTCAAAATCAGAAACATCGAAGTGCAGCTCAAAATACATCAAAGTGATTCATGTAAAAATCATTGCTTGGTAGATAGCAAGTGGTACAACTTGTTGGTCACGCTGGAGTTTTCTTGGCTGCAGACTTCCCTCCTGGTCTAGCAGCAGACACCTCACCTGCATGTCGGTGCACGCGTGGGCTGTCTTTACTGTAAACTTGCTGTTAGGTGTGGGCAGAGAGACGTAGGGATAAGTCACATAGGCTATTGTCAGATATGATGCCTGAGTGCCTGGAAGTCACTTGTTCCTGAGTGGCAGGGCTTCCTGACAGAGTCCTTGCCTGATCTGACAGCTCTGACAGCTCTAGGAGCTGCTGAAGAGGAGCCGCCCTGTCAGACCTGGGGAAACTCAGAAAATCCAGCGATGCTCGTGATTCCGAGATGCCACAAAGTCAAAAGAGAGAGTGTGGTGGTGAGTTTGAGAGATGTGGGGTTTTCCTGTGTGACCTGCGAACACCAGGGCATGCAGGACCTTCTTCTAAGGGACTTTGAAAAAGAAACATGCAGAGAAGCAGGTGTATTACCAGTGGCACACGTGTTATGCAGTTATTATTCCTAATGCACATGTGACAAAGATTTTACCCTCTCGTTAGTTAGGAACAATTATGGGGTCATTGTTATCTAAATATTATCCTCATTTTATCATCCTCTTGCATACATAGGTTGACATTTCTAAATTGCTTGTTAATTTTAGTGCAGTGCATGAGCATAGCATAGAAAATGTTGAAATGTTGTTTCTTTTCTCCAAGCATTAATAAAAAGACTTGTTTCAATGTATTTTTAAACATTTTGGTAGTGTTTTTAAAATACCATATATAAAAAAACCCCTAGCAAATTGCTAGAAATGGCAGCAGATCAAATCCGTATTGCTAAGTGATTTGAGCAAATACATAAATGAGAGCTTCTTTTTCAGACACGTCAGAGATTAAGACTTTCAAAACAATTTGGTGGCAACTGGTTCAACAGACTCAGACCATTTAAGCTAAGCAATTGCCGATATATTGAGTCCGGTTTGAAGGAGTTAGAGAGAAGCCAGGATAAATCCATCTCCCAGAAATCCTTTTTTCTGAATTCCTTGCTCTATTCACCTTTGTTAGGGTTTGTTTTGTTGAGTGGTTTTTTTCTTGAATGTGGCCTTTTAGGCTCAGGAGAGGATGCTCTGATACAGCCATCTACAACATGGTTTTTAGTGACTTTCATGTTGATTCATTTTCCTAATTTTTGCTTCATTATTTTCTAGTTCTGCTCCTATTATTTTTTGTCAGGAAGGAATATATTCTGATTTGAATACTTCTCATCCGTTTAAATAATGTGACTGTTTATTTCAAGGCCTGGTTCCGCCCTTTTAAGTCACGCTGCAAAAGTTGTGTTCTTGCATGTCCTATTTGCTGATAAATAGTGTCTGAAACAAATCTTACTGGTCTCCAAATGAAGCTCTTGGGGCTGATCTTTTTTTTCTTTTTATTCCCTGAAATGTCAGCCTCACAAAAGCAATCCGGACTTAGAAGACTAGGCTGTGCTCTCTCTTTCTCTTCCCACCAAGGAAGAAATCTGCCACCGTGACAATGCGAATTGAAGAGGCACAAGTCGAGCAGCATGGCTCTTTCTCCACACAGAACTAAGAGGAGTAAACACATACTAGAGACCATAAACCAAACAGATCCGTGTCTCTCTGAGAGCAGAATCATCAGGCTTTCTCCAACCTGATTACGGGAATAGACTTCCCCTGACAAAGTGAGAAGCACAAAGCCCTTGTGACTGCAACATGAGACTGTGTGTTTGAATTTACTCAGAGTGAGAAAGGGGAGAAGTGATGGAAAACATCACCAGTGCTGCTGTACTGACCTAGCTGCTTTTCTGGATTGTATTTGATGGAAAAATCAGTATGGTGCTGGTACAAAGATTAGTGGGAACAAGAAGTGTAGAAAATGTTTTCTATCGACAGAATGGCTAAGCTAAATTTACAGTTAAAATCTTACCTCTCACGTTTTCTGGCTGATGGGACATAAGCCCCAGTCCTTTTCGTTTTACTGTTTCTAGCACCTTGTAACTCAGAGCACGTTTGATGAACAAAGCTGACTTAGGACCTTTGAGTGGGAATCTTTCCCAACCTGAATGCTGGAGCAGTCATCTCTTGGAGAGCACAGATACAGATAGCAAAATATCTGTCCCAGGAAACATAAGTCCTTGCAACTACTGATCAGTTTGTGAAATTAGGTGCATTTAGCCATAAGCTCCCAGAGCCCCGTGCATGCTCCCTGCAGACTGTGCCATGAGCTTGAAGATCTAGCATGGGTGGGATCCCTCCTGGCTGGATAGAATTGATCTAAATCTGCACAGCTGCTGAAAGGGTAATCCCACCTCACCCCTTCACACTCATCCCCCATTCAGCCATGTGCTGATGTCACCTAACTAACCCTACCGTTGCTTTTCAGATGGTTCAGGTCTGTGAGCCAGCTCACCATCTGCTGAGTGCAGGGGAGGAGGCAGGAATGTGCAGCTGGAGGTGGAGGGGAAGGCAGAACCCGTCCCCATGGCAGCTGTGCAGATTAAATCATTTTAAAGTGAACCGTGAGCATCCTAAATGAACACTGTGAACTGGAGTCTAGTGAAGGTGGTTGGTACCTCTCAGCACAAGTTCAGTGCTCTGTAGTTGGGGCTAAGGGCTTCCGCTTTTTCTTGAGCCAACAGATGCTGACTAGCTATGCTGGCTGCTTAAGAGCAATGTTTTGCTGCACAAACTATCATGTCAGATTTAGAGTCATGGTAATTTCTCCACGGCAGATGAAGGAGCTAGCCCTCAGTGAGGGATGTGGTCATGTCATGCTTCAAACATAAGCTGATTTTGCTCTGGAAGTGAGATACTGCATTCCCTGGCACCCACACACTGAGCGTCCTCTCCTCCATGCACACATACTGCCAGCTTTCTGCTTTGAATCCTCTGTGCTGAGAATAGTGACAGTCTGGTCTTTTTTTCCCAAGATTTGTTCTCTGTGGGGGATCAGCCATTTCCAGCTTCTTCAGAGACAAAACCTTTCTTTCCTTTGATCCTTTAGGGCTGCGGAAGTGACAAAGCAGTGCAAGATGGGAGTGAAAATCTGTGCCAGCTTTCGTGCAATTATTAACCCCTGGTTCCAGAAGCTTTACCCTAAAATGTACAAACAGCATTTCACCACAGACCATCTGTCCCACCTGGGTCGGGGGAGGGGGTTGTGATGCACAGGCCAAAAAGAGTGTGGCTTGACTTTGAGCCAAGCTGGAGTCTTAGAGCTGGTAACTGAAGTCTCATTTCTCCGCAGATGAGAGATTGTTACCTGGAAAGAGACCCGATGCACATCAAACCTGTGTTCACTGCACGCTCACGTGGAATTACAGTTGTCCTTTAAAATTATGGAGAGGATATTTGTTTGCATTGCGTGAGCAGACAACATTTGCAGAATAAAGGCCTCTTTTACAGTAAGGGACGTGAGGTTGAAAAGGTTCAGGACGTTGCTGTTGTGTGAAGCAAAGTGGTGGTAATGAAAATTGTTTTGCTTTTAATTAGAGCAGCCACTACTGGCAACCACTCTCGTCTTATCTAAGGAATTTTCAGCCAGTGACTACATCCTGGTGAAAAGCAGATCCTCACTTTTTGGTAGCTCTCCTTTCGGGGTGCTATGAGTGTAATTGCTCTCAATTGAGGGGTAGGAGGAAACCCAGCCAAATCATTGCTCAAGCTACAGTAGCCTGGAAGGCATTTTGGTGAATAGAGTTTTCCACCATGATTTGTGCTCCATCAGGCTGAACTATTGTGCAATGATGGACCGGTTTGGGTGATATTTGACTGAGAAGACAGGAGAACCATGGAAAGCAAGGACATAGCCTTGGTTCTTATGGTACAGTTGAGATGAAGGGACCTTTGGTGTCTGATGCATCACAGTGGAGGTACGATAGAGGTATCCGTGTAATTCATGTCTATAGGAACAGTTCTATTCAGGCTAGTTTACCAGCTCTGTGCTAGCTGGCAGCTTCTGGGACTTATATGAACAAAAGCCTTTTCTTGTTCTATGAATGTTGTGTGGCAGGACAGGAGAAAAAAAATTCTTTTCTCAGGCAGAACTAGTGACTTAACCTTCTTTTTCCACATCATAGTGCTAATACAGAATCTGAACACAATTCTGTACAAAATCCCAAACAATTAAATCACTCTCTGCAAGAAGTTAAATGTTTAAAGGCGTCCCCTGGTCAGCAATCATCCTAAATCAATATTGAAAGAGAGAAGTAATTCATTGAAAACACCATTCATTTATTAGAATGTGGCCTGGACCACAACTACATGGTCTCTGAACACACAATTTATTTATATTTGGTTACTGAAGGATATGCGAAAAGGCTAGTGATAATTGTCAACGATGGTTCATAAGGAAGGCTGCTTGCTGGTGTAAATGCATTAATTACCAAGACAAATTTAGCTGGCTGGAACACTGAATAAACCGGCAAATGATCTGAAACTTATGCAGAATTAATTGCATTTGCCTTTGCAGATATCTAGTTTCTGAGCTGCAGAGCTCTGGAGCTAGCAAACATGAAGGCAGGCCTAAGAAGACCTGACCGACTTCAGGTTCGTGCTCAGCCAGGTAGCAGTGAGAGAGTTAATTTCTCCTGCAACAAGTAAAATTCAGCTGCGTGTCACTGTAGGAATTGCATTCGTTTCCCATATGTTACTCTACTGTGAAGCTGTATCGCAGCTACAGAACCAGAACAGTCAAGTTTACCCTAACGCACGCTGCATGACCAGCTTGCCAAGAACTTGAAATCATCGTGTGATATCTAGTAACTCTTTATTACTATTGCAGAGTGGCTTCACCTCCCATGATTTTGCATCCCTTGACTTTGTCAGAATCAAAGTAGAGTGTTCCTGTTCTGGGAAGTTTTCTGAGACTGCCTCATGGCATTGTGGACGAAGCCTACCATGATTTATTTAACCTAAAACTGTATATTGTGTTTTGTGATGGCCCTCCTTGTAAAATAATGACCCATGGCAGAAAAGTGAGGTTTAATGTATGATCTGACTCTGAAATGAAAGAGGTAGCCACATGCTTGATGTTAAAGTCCCGATTTTCGGACTGGTGCAGCAATGACACATGACTCACTCGTGGTAATGCTGTATTTGCACTTACCCTCACATAGATGTCGGAAATCAAGCACGGGGATTAACTCAACTGTTACTGATTGCCAGATGATCTAAGGTTTCCTCTGCTGTCCAAATTCTTTAACTAATGTGGCTTCATCTAGTCAGGGAAGACAAGCATGGATGTTTGAGCTCAGTTCAGCAAAGCACTTTCGTATTCATCTAACACCAAGCACACAGTCAAACTGAATTTCAAGGGTCACGTCTAAACACCCTCCTGAACAGGAGGTGGATAGCTCTGCATCCACCCAAACGGCTCTCTCCTTTACGGACAGTTTTAAAGTCAGACCCTTTTCTGTCAGATGCTTAGTGAGATTTCAGCTGCAGAGTTCCCACAGGGGAACATGCCCATCTGGCAAAGGACCTGTGTAAGGCTGCCCCGGCTCCTCTAGCTCTTTAGCAGAAACAGGCAGCTTTGGTTGAGGAAGTTCTTAATCAAACCGAGATTGCTCAGGGAGGCTTGAGAGTCTGCCATTTGGGGTTCTTAAGAACAACCTCCAGGAATGGTGCAGGTCAAACTGATCCTGAGCAGGATGATGAACTAGAAGGCTGCCAGAGGTCCTTTTCCAGGGATTTAATGTTCCTAGCAGAGCTGTAATTGCACAAATAAAATGTCAAACATTTTATACCTAATTGTGTGTGCCCCAAAATTAAAGAGTAATATGTAACGGTTAAATCAGTTTTTATTGATAAAAGAACAAATTATCATTTAATATTTTAATCTGTACGTATAGATTCCACCATAAGGTAGAAACCAATAGAGACAAAAAACTCCTTTTTCAAGCATGCAGCAGACAGTTTTCATTCTTAGTTTCTCATGGCCTGAATAATCTGATCTTTAGGATCAGATTGTAAAAAGCAGTCTCTTATAACTGTAAATTTTGTGAAAACCACAGATCTGATAGAAAAGCTTTTATTTCTGTGTTGGATTGGCGGTGTTCTCCCTCACACTAGCTGGTATTTTCAGATTGATTGCTAGGAGCAAACTGTACATTAAAGGAAGAAGAGAGAGAAGAACCTGGAGAGGCTGATACCACACATCACATCACATCACTGATACACAAGGTCGCTTTGTCAGAATAAACTGACCAAGCAAATAAAAAATTTATTTTTTAATTGAATTCACTGAGGGAGATGTTTTTAACAATCAGTAGTGATATAACTCAACAAGTAATTTACTCCTTATTTCTGGAATTTCTGGTGAATGACATGCTTGTGATACATGCTGACCAAGTGTAGTCATGTTTCTCAGGGACAGGCCAGTGACTGAGAAAACCCTCCCTGCCACACAGTCATTACTCAGCTTGTATTTACATGGCAGATAGGTCTGAGAAGAGTCACTACAGCTTTGATGCATGGAAGGAACTTTCATGTCAGCTGCCAGTTTCAAAAGAAGCAAAACTCCCAGGAACATTCCTCACTTTGTCTTTTGAAGACATTGCGCAACAGGATGAAATTACTCCCAACTTTTGTGTGCAGCAGTGCCTCCACAGAGAGCGGTTTCTCCCCTCCCATCATCCTGCGTGGATTTTGCATGCTGGGTTCAAAAGTCCTCCTCAGACATGGGTCTGAGTCAATGTTCACCCAGCATCAAAATTGATTGAACTGAACCCTCACACAGGTGCAAACTGCAGATGAGCTTTGGAGCAGAGATGGAGCTAAACCAGAGCTTGCTTTGTCCATTGGGGTGTAGCTGACAAGGGTCTACAGCTGCCACGATGTTGTGGGAGACAAGGAGGGTGATGAAGGAACGGGAATCTGTCTCTGAGGTTAGGGAGGATGCCTCAACTCTACCTGCTTGCAGAACTGTTGAGAACATGGCATTAGAGACATCTCACAAATTGACGCATGGGGACAGCTGCAGAGCCTGAAATTTCTTTCAGCTGCATCCTTGCCATCTTCCTCGTGACTTAGGGATATCTCCCGAGGAAAGAAAAGGTGAGCTTGTCAGGTGAGTCAGGGAAAGGCTATGATCAACTGGATCTAGAGTGTAAGCACAAAGCACCCCTGTGACTGGTGAGCTTCCTTTTTACTTGGAGTACTTCTGAGAGCTGAATGAAGTGATTTCCACCTCCTCTCCCTTCTGGTGGGCTGACCTCAGAAGGGAGTGGTATAGAAACCAGCCAGGAGTAACTAGCTATTTAAAATGGATCAAAATCTTAACTGGGAAACTTCCTGAAAGGGTTACTGGGGAGACGACAGGGGAACACCCAGCACATTCAGAACCAGCTAGCCATTGAACCTGGACAAGAAACAGCAAAGCAAAGTGATGTCTCCTCCTCTAGTCAAGATAAATAAAGAATTGAAATACCCCTGGAACTGATGGAAAATCAGGTCAGGAACAGAAATATTCATGCATTTGCTCTACTGGAGAGTAAAGAATTTCCAAACTCAATTTCTTTTGTGGAAATCTGGCTCCCTAAGGCTCTGAACGAGATGCAGAGAATGTCCCTCTGCATGTGGTGTGCTGGTTCAGGATCCCTGACAGGGCAATCACTCCCAATAACAAGCAAAGCAAAACTGAGCTGCTAAATTTCAAATGTCCGGGGGGAGGGGGAGTGGGGGGTGGGTTTGGGGCTCATGACTGTAAAGAGAGCGATGAGGAAGCATAAGTTCATTTACTTCCCAATCAGTCTGAGTGTCCTCACTTGTTCTGCTGCCTCAGATAACATGGTTCAAGACTAGCTTCTCATTGCTCTAGGAGCTATACTGATACAGAGCCCAAAGAAAGTCACCTAAAATTTAAGATATGAGGGAGCAGACTGATATACCAAGGTAGACGAAACTCATGGAAACAGGATACCATCTGGGCCATAGCGGGATGTGATGTCTCAGTGCTTGTGGAGCCCAGAAGCACACGAGGCCCTTCTACGGAGGACAGAAGCGCCTGTGAAAAACTGTTCAAGTCTAAACTACTAACCTATTCAAATCTATGCAAAACGTGTCATAGAATCATACAACAGTTTGGGTTAGAAGGGACTTTTAAAGGCCATGAGTCCAACTCGCTGCAATGAATAGGGACAATTTCAACTAGATCAGGTTACTCTTGTCCTTTCCCTCATCTCAAATTCTCTCTCTTTCTGACTTCTTACTTTCCCCCTATCCTTTCTTTTTTCATGATTACCGTTTTCCTGCCAGTCTTCTGGCTGATGTCATCTTATGTGGCAATAGCATTGGTTCAGGTGGAAGCAGTCCCTTTCAAGCAGCATCACTGTGATTCCGGGGGAGATCCAAGCTCTGCTCAGCCCTCTAGATGTGCAATCCCATGATGGTTTCAGTGATTTTCTGCAGTGACAACTGTTGCCGGCTTTCAACTGCTCACTGCCTCTAAACAACTCAACACGACGTATTGGAACGGGCACCCAAACAGCCTGATGCAACTGCCCTCTGCCACCCCTTTTGAAACACATTTTGGTGTGATATTGTCTCTTCCTCCCTATTTTAGCCTCACTCCTGTGTCAAGTATGCAGAAAGAAGAGAGAAAAGAACTTTCTTATTTATCTGTGCTTTGTGCCAACCTGCAAGGCGAGTCCAGGATAATTTACAAAGCTGTATAAAATATCCCGAAATATTTTAAGTGCATCATCTGCATTTTAATTAAAAAAACATAGCTCCCCCAACACACACACATACAAGAAAAAAAAACAGTTGAATTTCTGTTACCTACAAGCTTTGTGCTAAAGAGCTTCTGTGTTAGGGCCATCTGAGCTGCTGGGGCAACTGGAATGGTCTCTCTGTTTTGACAGTATGCAAGTACCTCAGCTCTTGTTAAACCTCATTGAAAATTTGCTTTATCAGCCAAGGTTCTCTTTGTAGCATCAACAACTGTTCTAGTTCCTCCTGCAATGTAAGACTCGTTGTCTCAGTATCTTCCTCCTGATGTGAAGAATCACTCCATGAAGTTGCCAGCCTCTCTCTGGTGAATACAGGGGTGCTCAGGACACCTCAGAGGTTGTGAACTGGGAGGGGAGAATTTATGAACGCATGCACACATGGGTTTCCTTGCCCCAGGAAATGAAAAAAGAACAGCTGAGCACCACCACTGTCACCAGCACCTGGCAAACCTCACTTGTCTACAGGTCAAGAGCTCACGTAGTACATGTTCCAAGGAGGCAGGTCTGGACAGGAGCAGGGAGAGGTCTCTGCAGCCCCATCACGCCCAAGGCAGACCAAGCCGTGACTCAGTGAGCAAACACAGCTGAGCACTGAAGCCTTGACTGACCTTACTGCAGCAATACCTGAAACTTCTGTCTGCTTGCCGAGGGGTTTTAGCAGTGAGGGAATAACCAGACAAGGCAGGAGAGTGGCAGATAACGTCTGCCTCCTTTTGATACAAATGTACTTCCAGAATAGTATCCTTCAGTGCTAACATTCACTCAAGTGGGAAACAATAAACAAACCAAGTTATTATAGGATAGACAGCAAATAACGATAATAGTAATAGTAATAATAACAATCCTTTCAACTAATCCTTTTCTTCTTTTGTAGATGGGGCTGATGTGATCTGACAGAAGTATGCACCAGGGAATGGTACTGCATCACATAAGGAAATGGCAGCTCTTGTATTTCCCTGCTTCTCCTTTCTCTGGTGTCCCTCAACATTTTGAGAGGCCATTGCAGGACACATGAGGGGGAGGCTCTGAAGAAACCAGTCTGATCCCATGGCCCAAATTATAATTGTGGAAGTGAATCCAGGCCCTGACAATTGTCGGCGCTTTCTGTGTAAAGCATTTTCTGCCCACTTTAGTGTTCAAGACATGTTGTATAAACTTAGAGTACTCCTCTGGAAGGAACTGTTGAAGATGCATATCACATGGGCAAAGACATGCAGAAATGACCTATGGTCCGGTTTATGTCAGTACTGTCATACAGAGGCAAAACCTCCCGGGCCTCCAAAAAGGCACTGCTTGAAAAACGCAGACCTTCAGGTTGACATTGTATTATCTAAGTTCTTATTACTGCCCTTTGTGCATTAATTGCTACACGATGTGAGAAGGAAAAACAGGGGAAAAAGAAAAATCTTTTACTATTTCTTGCTTTAGACGTTTAGCATAATTTCTTATTACTTTGTGGAGAAGTTCTGCATAAAATTGCCTCATCTCCAGACACTGCATAATAGGTGTTGTAAATGTTAGAGGGTCCACCTGAAAGCCTTGACTGTTCTCATAGGGATAAATATAGGTGGAAGAATCATTTGTAATGAATATCATTCAACAAACCACATCTTCCATTTGTGAATTGTCCGTGAAGAGACTGTAATTTTCTTGAGCTGTTTGCTGAATCACTTCTGGAAATCATTCTTCAGTAGCAGCTTCTTGGAGAGCAATTTGCTGGGAGAATTTCAAATTCAAAGTTTGCAACTTGAGCTATTTTTATGAGGTGTGTCAGTTCCTGGTAGGATCTGTTCCCTCATTAGATGAGTCTAACTCCTGAAGTTCAAATTTCTGTTCTGAGTAATCCCAGTTATGAATATGAATTTTGAAACTTTGCAAAGGTGCCCTGAAATATTTGTTTGAAGTCTGTTTGAAATAGCTTTGCTTTTTTGCAAATGTTGGTAAAACATGGAAAACAAAACCAGCAAATTTGAGGCAAGTTCATTAGAGCATTCGAATGAACATCATGGCTGCTCTAAGCACTGCACCCATCAGTGGTATATTGTCTTGGGTCTCACCGTTTTTGGTAAATGGTATTGAAAGGTAGGCATAAAATATAACCTGTTAGAGGTCAGATGTAAGCAGAAAATGTTAACACTGGTGATAAGCTGGTGCTTCATACGACTTACTCAGAATTACTGAGTGCCTGACATGGATATTGCTCAAACACAGCCGTTCTGCTGACTTGGGCAGAGCCTTCCTTGGTGTCCTTCATTTTTGCCACAGAGAATTCATTTCTAAACTTACCTCAGCTGAAACAGTAGACAGGCAAGAGATCAGCTGAAAAATAAGATCATCTGAGAACACCCTGCCCCTAAATACTCCAAGAGAGACTGTTCAAACCTGAGGCTGCTCTGGAGGCCCTAATGGTGGATAAAACCAGGAGAAGGCTCATAAGACAAGGTTCATGTTTCTGTTGGCAGTGTGGTACAAACTTGCTCCAAAATGGTTTACATTGCCAAAGATTGTTTTCGTTCAGGCTGGGCTTGGCTTTTCCTCTTCATGGCCTCATGATGACAGCTTGTGTTGAAGGTGAGGGAGGGTGGAGTGTGTGGGAATCGGCTGGAGGGTTGTTTTCCCTTGGAGCTACTTGGTGCTGCTCCAACCTGTGCAGTGCTTCAGAGGAAATATGTCCCTGAAGAGCCAAGGTGTGAAGCTAAGAACCAAGCTGGTGTCCACGCAGACAACACAGTCCTCTCCTCTCCCCCTGCTCTCCTGTCCCCCTCCTCTCCCTCTCCTCTCCCCTCTCCCAGTGCCAGGTGCAAATGGCTGCCTATGAAAATCTGCCTCTTAGAGTGAAACTGCTGAAGGCACGCAGCTGAAAACAAGGCTCACAGGTTTGATGAACTGGAAAGAAGACAAAGACTTTTAATACTTGCCTCTGCACTCTCTCTAAGGGGAGAAAGCCTTATCTTTTTGTCATAAAAGAAGTACTGACAAGGCCTCAAATAATCCCGGCAAAACTTGTTCAAATAAAGGTTTGCACAGCACAAAGCTGTCAGTTCACGGAGTCTCTCATTCAATCGGGAGTTAGTGTTCCCTGAGAGCCCAGGGAACCTGAATTAACCTGATGAAGACAAGATGCCACTGGCATGTCTCATCCACCTGGAGACAGCCAGAAACGAGCCCAGCACCTTTCCAGATGGAGTTTGCTAAGGGAATGTAGCTGTTAACAGAAAATCCTCAATCACAGGTGATCAGGATTCAGCCTGGAGCTCCTACTAGTGGATGCACTGTCGGTCTTCCTCAAATCAAAGGTCTGTAGATTAAAAGACAGACAAATGAACTACTTTAGCCCAGTAATGATTTCATAAATGCACGTGGCTGAGTAATGATTCCCTGTATCACGCCTTCCTCCCACTCGTATTAAGCCATCATGCCTGGATAATCTAACACTTTGAATTAAGCCCTCCCGGTTTACCCGTCCTGTGCTGAGAAATTCTGCAAGTGTTCAGCAAATCGCTGACCCTGATCAAGCCCTTACAAGTACAAAATCATTCACTTTATTTATACAAGTCACCCTACAGGCTAGATTTATAGGACAGACAAAGTAAATGCACCTGTGTTGATGCAGTGGTAATTTCGCTGTGTTTTGTCAGGGGGAGTCTGCCTCAAGACGGTGACTTTCATGGTGTAGCTTGATGGGGTTTGGCTACGGAACAGCACAGCTGGCCAGCAAGCTGGGGTGAGCAGGAACAAGACTGGATCTGAAAGTGGCTTTTGTGGCTCTTCTATTCCTAATGACATAAATTAAAAAAAAGAAAAGAGATCCATTTTGAAGAAGGGGGGAAAACCCACTCACTGGGTGCATAATGATTAACAAGGTAGTTCACCATAATATTAAAGGGGAGGAAGTCTTTTTACAGCAAGTACTGTGACTGCGGGGAAGATGATTATTTTTACTTGCAGTCGTTTCCCTCGCCTCCCTGTTGTTCTTTTTTTCAGTTTTGTAGAACAGACTCAGAAAGGGGCACAAATCATATTATTTGTTAATGTGCCGGCCTGGTGAGCGGTGAATTTTGAGTGGTCAGCAAAGGGAACAAGCACAGTTTCTGTTATTTGTTAATCACTCCTGTGTGCGTAACTTTCAAAGACTGTTTTAAATATTTGTCCTTCTTTTTCTCCAAGGATTTGTGTTTGTTACACTTAATTCCTTCCTCCGCCCAAATCTGGTGGGCATAGAGAAGAAAACACTCACAAGAAGTGGTTCAAGGTCTTCAACTTTCCATTTGAAATCTGGAAAAGAATCTTAAGGAGTGCTCCATCATGGTGGAGGGAACAAAAAAAAATTGTTTAAGTAAGTACCTGCACACAAATTCACCTTTTAGCATTACTAAGAAGTGTCACTCCATGGCAAGTTACAACAGTGCTATCTGCAAGGGAATGAATGTGTCAGTCACAGAATAAGCCCTGGCTTGTCACAAACTTTTGATGAGCCAATAAATGGCCGGTCCCAACGCACAGTATTGCAGCTATTATGCAAATCTACCAATAAACAGACAACTCAGCTTGCTTGATTCTTAGTCACCTCGAACGTCTGCTCAGGAGATAGGAAATAGCTTAATGAAATTAACAACAGTCGAACTTCGACTCCTTTATTTTTTTCCTCTCCTGATATGTCATTAACTGCTTGCGATATTGTCAAGCCTCTTTCAGTTTCTACATGGCGTAAAGGACCTTTATGTGCGTCATTCTGCATAGATCAGAGAAGACAACGCGTGCTCTGTGGCAAAGCCCTAGCGAGATTTTGGGTCCCGCTGGACCCCAAGTACAAATCCCTGGTTGGTGTATGATTGCATGGGGATGTTGATGGATGGGGTGAATCACAAAAAAGCATTCAAATACCACAATGATTTTGCAGGTTTTTATTGAAAGCACTTCTTTCAGCTTGATAAAGTTGAGAGTGCAAATTGGTTACTCTTCCCTGTGCAAATAGCGCTGGTTATTTGTCATGCTATATGTGTGTCCTTCATTTCCCACAAATATTATGTGCGAGAGGGAAGTTTTATCATTTGATAAGCCTTTGTTTTAAAATGCCCATCATTCAGTGAGGGAGGATGAGCCTTGTTATCGAAGTCACCAATTACAAAATCCATATACTGAATACCGAAAGGTTACAGCTTGCAAACAGCCAGATGACGAGAAAATACTGTTTGATACTAATCACTAATCATAGCCTGTTTAAGAATGACATTTCCAGGAATCAGGATCAATCTGCCAATGATTCACCAGCTGTAGAAAGAACTAAATTCATAGCATGCATTACTTAAAGTGAGTGTTTTGATCAGTTCAGTAAGTATCAAAAGCTGCTTCCCACCGGCTACAGAGGAAGGAAGAAATCAGTCACTTATGTTTTTTGCAGTTTTCAGTTAAATACTGACTTCAAAAGTCTGATAGAGACAGAGCCTAGCTCTGTGTTACACACAGTGAAATGCTGGTCCCACTGAATTTGGTGACAAAATTCCCATTCATTTACCCTCATGTCAGAGGATTGATTTTTATTGATGCACTGGGGAGCAATTAATTATTTACCCATCAGCCTGAGAGACCATTTCAAAAGGATTTATTTAAGGTGCTGTTCTTTAAGAATCAGTTATCTTGAGGCATGTGATACCTTATACAGTTCACTGTGCTTAAATACCTTCCACTCAATTAGCTCATGTTTTTATTCAAGAGAGGCGATGGATAGGTCTCTTCAGCTGGCAACGCTTTCAGAGTGTGTCAGGCCAAAGGGAAGCTAATTAGAGGGAAGAGAGAAAAATGTGGAAATTACTGTTTGCAGAGGGCACTGTAGAGAGGAAACTTTGTTGTGAGCAGCTCCCTCTCATATTAAACATGCTGAAGCTGTACTCTTCTGACCATAAGACTAACGATGCCAAGCCAAACATTATACCCATGTCTCAAGGGTCACAAGCAAATTTCTTATTTTATCATCTGTTTCTCATTTTGCTGGCCACTAAGGTATTTGCTGAGGAATTACTATATATCCAGGTTTAAATAGATTAAACTAAAAACATGCCGCTGTTTACTGGATACATCTGCTCTCATTAGTGTAACTTGTTGCTGTTGGCATGAAGCAGTTCAATTAAAACAGCAGCATAGTTTTCTGTGGGTTCACTGCTCGGTCCCAGTGGGACTCCTCAGACAGACGTGAACAACCGGTGCCTGCCGCAGTGGCTGCAGAAAAAAGCCAGGGCTGCCCGCTCCCTGCCACGCCTTCAGACAGCCCATCTTGGAAAGGAGGACGAGAGTGCAGCACTTCCGCTTATTTTAGACCTGTCTTTTTCTTTCTTCTTGTTGTTTCTTCCCCAGTTATTCTTTAGTTTAGGTTTCATCCCATTAATGCCTATGAACATGGTTTATTTATTAGCGACAAAGGTGTGGGATGCATTGGTTGGCGAGCTACCAAAGCAGATAGGTGATCTGGGATGATGCAGGTACCGACTCCACAAGGAATGAAGTTGCATCTGCTAAATACTGAAGGAAAGTCTGGAGGCACCATTTCCCCTGTTGCCCATGTGCCATGAAAGCAGTTTCTCAGTACTGCTGTGCCCTAAAACTCAGATGGTTACCAGAGAATCTTGTGATTGCCTTGGAAGTTATGAAAAGAAAGTTAACATGTTCATTTGCCTTCTGTTCTCCAAGATTTGAGATAACACTCGGCAAATGTAGTCAGGGGTTATTTCCTCCTATGACACAGGTTAGAAACTGGGCTGGATGGGGAAACTACTCTGGCGTGTGAGAGACATAAAGGTTTTCAAATTACATGGTCAATGCACGCTCATACTTAAGATAAGTCAAAACCTGGTGGCTGGGCCACTCCTCTGGGATTTTAAACCAGGAGAAGGCTGCGGGACATGCCCATCCTAACCAGCTTCCCTAGCCAGGAGCCAATATTTTCCTGTTTTCCATGGATAATCCACCTCAAAATAAAGGCATCTGAGTTACAGGTGTGTTTGCCCAAAGCTCTCTGGAATATTCAGCAGAGAGAGAAATGTTTTTTCAGGGAGTCATTGGAAGAGAAGACCTTGGGCTTCAACCCCAAGCACATTTTCTTGTAGTAATTTTACTATATAATACAAATGTGCCATTTTAACAGGGGGGCTACTCAATTTTCTAATGGCATGGGAAGTAGCAGAAGATCCAAGTCTTGCTGTTGGACAGACAGCACAACCTCTGCAGCTCTTTCTCATCTCCATCTTGGACTACTCACTTGATGAAATGAGACAGTTTTGAAGGGAAAGATGCTGATATCTCTCATCTGCTTTTGGCATGAGAGAAAAAGAAAACCAGCCACCTACTTCTCACACAAGTGGAGTCGTGCAGTTAAAGCATTTAATAACACAAGGCTTGTGGTGAAATCTGAGAACTACTTTCCATTCTTTCCGAGGGAAAAGGCACAATTACGTAGTTGAGTGTTTTCTGAGGTGCTTTCAAAGAAGTGCCCATCCTGCACGCTTGCTGGGGCAGGTGCCAGTAAGGGCCAGTCCCTGGCATGCAGGAGTCTACAGACTTGTGCTGTGCGAACACAGAGGGAAGTGTCTCTTCTCCCAGAGTACAACAGCGCACATCACTTTCATGGTGGCTTAAATGGCTCTTGAAGCAGTGTTGGTTATCTGGCCATCAAAGTACAGTAGATGTTGACCTAGAAAGGTCAGGACCATTATCCTGGAGATGATGAGCTAAATGAAGTAACGGGGCTGAAAATGCCCTTTCACCCATTTAAACAGACAAAAGCAAGAAAACAGAGATGATGACAGACATATGGACCCTTGCTTGCAGTCTCAAGGTAGACCACTAGCAGACCTGGAGTTAAAAACAGCAACCCTTGATGGTCTTGCAGTTCCAGAGACCACGGGGTGGAGCTGTCCCTCGCTTGACTGTTTAAACCAATGGTATGTTTTGTCTGATTTTTGTTTTTAAGAAGCTTCCTCACTACTTCCTTGGTTAGCAGCATGGATAAGCTGTGAAGGGGAGCCAGAGAGCAGAGTCTGCAATGAGGATGTGTTTGTGTGGATGAGCATATTTTCCACATATAAATGTAATAAAGGGAAAACACTACATAAATTCACTTGCTGACTCTTTTGCTTCAGTGTCACGGCCCAAGAGCAATCACCCAGACTCATCCATGTGTGAAAATTGCAATATTAGAAAAGGCTCCTGTGTTTGCTATTCGTGATATTTCTTGAAAACAACTTTCCTCTGTAAGTGGATACAGAAATAACTCTTCAGATTATGGATTGGAGCAGGGAGCTGTATTTGTTTAGTGGTGTAGCTGCATTGATTGGCATCCCCCTGTTCAGGAGAGATGTTTTTAACCAGCCAGAACAACAAATACTGCTGAAAAACCTACATGGGTTACATTGAGAGCATTCAAATGTAAAAGCAAGTAGGTGTTTCAGGAGCCAAAACACGATTATTTTAAATGGCTGTGGTTAGGAATGGTTATTATTTATTGTTTGAACACAGCAGCACCTACTGGCTCCAGCCAGAAATCAGGACTTCCCCACAGTAGGTGTAAAAGGTAGTAAAAAGAGGCTTCCTCCTACTTGAGTAGTCTGAACCTCAGCAGGAGGCAACAGGCAGAGTTTTTGGACACCACCAGTACAAAGGAGGAGCAGGAGGGGATGGGAAGATGTGTCTGACCTCTCTGGGTAGCTACCCATGCTGGGCTGGCCGTGTTGTGTTGGACAGGCTGAGGAGCCTTATGGAGGGGAGGAAGCTGGTGACAAGGTGTTGTGAGTGTTTTTGGGCAGGAGGACAATGAAAGCTGGAGGTGTGATGGGAACTGGAGAGGTGTCAACGCCTCAGTGTCATGCTACAGTTTGTAAGAGAGGAAGGTGAGGAGGATGCGTGGGAGAAAGGGAGTCACCAGTTAGGAGTGTAGTGTGGGATAATGGGAAGGGCAGAGGTGGCTGGAAAGTGGCAATGGCATTTTGTCATCCAAGTTTACGGAATCAGAGGGAAAAAAAACAGTGAAATGGTGACCATAATTTTTTTTTTTCCTGTTTGAATGAGAAGGTCTTTCCAGAAAGCTCACCTTGGAAAAACTAAAGCTAAGCTGTTTGGCTTGGCAGCTAACAAGCTGGGGTGGTTGTGCCAGTTTCACATGCTGCCTGCAGGATGCAGGATACCCTGGCAGCATCCTTTCCCACCCTAACCTGTTGGCAAAAAAATATCACACAGTGCAAGTGGGCATTGGTGTTCCTTCTCTTTCTTCCCCAGGCTCACTTCCCAAGATCCAGATCTTTACCCCTGCCTCCCTGAAACCAGGATTTGCAGAGAGATCTGGGCTATTGCAGAGGCAGGTGCAAAACTCCTTCCACACTTTCTCCTGAACTTAGCTGCAAATCCTTCCATTCTCTGGAAAGCTGTTGTCCATTCATCTCTCCTATCCCTAGAGAATAACATTGAACCTTCCACAAAAATTTGATTGTTTTTCCCTCTACAGAAAATGGAAATTATCTACAAAACTAATTTTCTTCCATGCAGATTTAGTTTTGTTCCATAAGAACGTTTCTGCTCAGAGCATCATTCTCATGGAAAACTTCACGGCCCTAGTGGTAAGAGTGCAGTCAAGAAAATTGTTTTTGCAGCAGTATTTTAAATATGTAAGGTCAAGAAAAGCTTTGGAGCCAGGAATAGGGGAAAATTGAAAGTAGTTAAAATCTGGATTCAATTCCTTTTTAAGATCCCTCTTTTAGAGCTGTCTCTATATAACGGCTCAGAAATGTCCAGGGAAGTTCTGTTTTTTCTGGTTTCCATCTCAGACTGAAACTGAGAGAAGTAAACAGTCTTAGAGGAAACCTTGTGCTTATGAAGAGTTTTCCAATTATTTCCTATGTTTTCAGCCTCATGAGGTTTAGATAAAACATCCAGATTTTTTCTTTTTTAAACTGAAGCCAGACTCAAAACCTGTTGAGTTTTCCCCATCACTAATTAGAGCATGTATGTGAAATTATTTGCTGTGAAGGTGGAGCGTAGTGTTAAATTAAAATCAGACGCATCAAGAATAACCCTCTCCCGCCTTGGCAAGTGTGTGGGGTCGGTGCTCTGAAGGATTGTTTTTGTTTTGTCACACTCTTTTCCTAAATGATCCAGAAGGGTGCAACAAAAGGAGGGTTTTTATTTTTTAAAAAAAGTTTGAATTCTAACTTGGAAAAGAAGGATCTAATTTTCTGTTTCATTATTTCATTTAATTCTCCCTGCACATACAAGGAAAGAGATGCTATTTTTCCTCTCTCCTACAAGGATCGATGCCAGGTAAGGACAGCCCTTATTAGCACATAGCTGGCAGGACGCAGCGTGGTGTGGAGCTTGGCTGTTGTCCAGGGAGTGGACAGAGAGTGTGCACGTTCGTGTGTGTGTGCACTGGGCTCATTCCCTACCACCCTGGCCAGCCCTCCTTGGGCAGCAGTACGGCTTTCTTGGCAGCAGCAGGAGCTACAATGCTTTGCCCAGTTGGACTTATGCTTCGTCCATTGGTTAAAACCAAATGTGTTTTCCCCACAGAAGCTGCAAGCAGAGGTCTGTATTGCTGAGAGCTGGAAGAGATGCTCCAGAGATGAACCACCATGGTCCTCACTTGACAGCCTTGTTTAATTAAAAAACCACATTATACTTTCATTTACTGCATCTATAATCTGCCTGAGGAATAGCCCAGCATCAATGCAATATGTTCACCCTGAAATAAGCCACTTGCAAATCAAGGTAGGTACCTTGTTCCCTGACAGTTGTCTGCAAGCTGTATGCAGAAAGCACAAGCAACATTGTGGAGCTCCTTCTAAACCACTGAATGTCATGTGTCCATGCTGAGCCGGGTTGGCTGGTCCCTTGTTTTACTAATGTACAACAGAACATCTTGCTCAAAGTTATGGATGACACTTTGCTGTCTCGGTGATTTTCTGAACTTGGCAAAAAGGGGTTATTTGGGTTTTTTACTTCTTAATGCCATGAAAGCTTCTTGAGTAACAATATCTGGGAGCTGTGAATTCATGCTAAGCAACTTCAAATTAAAAATAAGTAAGAGTGTTTAAACACAGAAAAGTCTAACGACTGTAAAGACTTTTCAACCCCACCTTTTAAAAATGGCTACTGGATGGCGTCAGGAAGGGTTCCTGGAGCGTTTGGTCTGGAACGAACAAAACCGAAATTTTGGAAAGCCAAAGGATTTGTCCTTTTAAAATCTGCGAATGTTACACAGGGAAAACACTCTGGCTTTTCTGTGTGCTACCAACATCTCTTGTCTCTGAAAATGGCAAATGAAATGCAGTTGCCTGTGCTCAGTCTGACAATGTCAAAAGAAAAGTACACCCAAATCTCTTTGTGACTACTATTTTTAGGGTGGCAATAAAAAAAAGAACACCAAACCACCACAAAACCAATACCCCCTTCCCCCAACAATCTGTGAGCTAAATTCCCCTGAAATTGGCAAATGTTTGATCCCAGTGACACAAATTATTGTCAGCTTGGAATGATATCAATTACTCTCCATTACCACCCGACGGCTGGCTGCTATAGCGGTTAATAAGCCAAATCCTAAGGCGCCTTTTACGTTTGTGAGTAAGGTCAAAAGCAATTAAGGAGTGGAGGATCTGTGGTGGAAGCAGCACAAGTGTAGTACTGGTGGGTTTTTTTTATAAATCAAGGTCATGTTGTTCAAGCACTGCTGGATTCAATCAGAAGATGGGCTCTGCCCGGTGCTACCCAGGCTCAGAGGTCTATGGAAAACCAACTCCCCCTTGATCCTGCCTGCGCTGCAGAGCTGTAACTCGTGGCTATGGCTCACCGACGAGCACAGCGTGCTGAGTGCATTTGCGGTCCAGCTAAAGCACGTGTGTGCAGAGAGAAGGCAAACGACCTCACAGCTTTTGCAACTTTTCAGATACTTTTCTACAAGATAAATATCTTATCATGTATGTGGACAAACTGTTCTCATACATCATTACCCACCATATTATAAGCACGTCTCCTGTCTCTAACCCTATCTAAAGGCTCAGTTTAACTCCACCCGGAGTTCCCCGTGGGCACCATATTATAGAAATCTTATCCTCTATGGAATGTGATGAAGTAATCTCTTATCGTGACCATGCCTTCTTGAGCTTCCTCTTGTGAACCTTGCCATTTTTTCCTAAACTCCCACTAATTTTGCAAAACCTTTTTTGTGGATATCAAACTGCTCGCTGCAGACTGGGCTATCCAGAGATGGTATCTGATGTCAGCCAAGTTAACTTTCTCAGATATACATGTCCTGAAGAAGACAGCAACAAGTTTCTTTATGACTGGACTTATTTTCCATAAACTCATCTTGATTGCATTAATTATGCTGCTATCTGTTAATTATTTCCTGATTTTCTCTCATATCAGATTTTGCGTGCAGTCAATTGCAGATGAACCAACTGATAGTTTTGCAAGGTTTTATCAGTGGCCTCTTTCTGCACTGGTACAAGAGCATCTCCCAGGCTTTGTGAACCTTCTAATTTTCTGAGAACTGTTATAAATTGAGGTCAGTGGCTCAGGAAGCTGCTCTGTAAGTTTTCTTAGAAAGCTGTGATCTGCATTATCTTGGCAAGTCTGGGAAAATTAAGTCTTCACATATAAACCACTCCACTTGGGGCTGCCTGTGACTAGCTTTGGCTATCTAAAAGCCAACACCTCACCAAAGCTTGTCAGACAAGCTCTTTCCAAAGTGCAGAGCAGGAAACATTGCCAGAGGTGGTTCCTGCCATCCCAGGGCAGCAGCGGCCTCTGCAGATGCCTGTCTCACCCTACTGATGGAAGAAAAAATCCAATTGACTCAGAGTATGTGGCTGCTCGTTGAGATTTTTATGTGTGAGATGTAGGTTGTGCCTTGAGCTCATGCTCCACATCCCATAGGCTGCACCCAGAGGATTTGTGATTCCCAGCCTGTGACTGAGACAGTCACCAGATCCTGACCTTTTCCTGGGGATTTCTTTCTCAGATATATTCTTGCATGACTCACCATGATTGCCAGCTACCTGTAGCACTAGTCACTGATATTAACACCTTCCAACACAGATATTAGTTCCCCTAAAGCTAGATTTTCTTCATCATAGTTTTTCTTTATTTCCTTTATAAACCCACTTTGCTTAAGCCCGGGGCTGCTCAGCCTGTAGCGGCTTTTGTTCAGGTTTCTGTTTGGTAGCACACTCAGAAGCGCGTAGACAGAGGTGTGTTAGTCTGTTTGAAGAAATATCAGAAAACAGTCTTTCCCAGCACATTTGCAATGAGCAGAGTATTGTCCCCCTGTAAATAACCGCACTAAGCAGGCTGTGCTGCAGTTGGGCGAGGTCTCCCTCGCCCATCCCAGCCTGCCATTGCCAGTCCCCAAGGAAGTTCTCCAGAGAAAGTGGCCTTTTATCTCCTCCCAGACTGGGTAGTTTGCATAATCTGGTTAAATAAAATGAATACACACATGCACAACAAATTCTGGGGGAAAATGGTAGTATAAGTAAGGCTGAGTGGTCCATCTAATCTGACAACAATATAATAAATCGTTTATTTGCGTACACTGGAACAACTCCTTGGGACTGTGGTCTATTCCTGTTTCCCAACAGCACTGTCATTAAAACAATGGGCACTGTAATTACTGTGATAAAAAAGGCATTATTGCTTTGGTTCTTCATCTGGCCCATGTGCAGAAGGAAGAGGTTTTTCTTTATAATCTCCCCGAAGAAGGAGCACAGGGACCAGAAGGCTCCTTCTCCCACTGGCTCTGCCTGTACAAAAGATTTCTCCACACCGGAGACTGCAGTGTGAGAGCCTTTGTCTTAAATGAAAGGGCATAATACAGGCCTTCTGCCAGCACTGGCTGCGAATGAAAGCAGAGCCTTTATGTACCAGCTAACTGCTGAACTGCAGACAATACTGTAAAATCTGTACTCCTCGATTACCTCAGCTGCCTTCGCATCACTGGAGTGCTGCTGAGCCTTAAAAAGAGGCAGGTTGCGGGCGCCAGGCTGGAGCTTCACAAAGTCTGTGTCAGTAGGAGAGCAGAAAATCTGCTTGCCCAGCACAGCCGTCCTGGGGAGAATGAGGAGGGTGGGTCGGGAGGGAGATATGATTAATACCTCAAAAACAGTTGCTCCAGCTATTTCTGCAGCTGGGCCATTTCGTTCTGGCAAACTGCATTTTAGCTGCTCTTCAGTTCAGTTTCTTTTAAAACCCATTAGTTTGGCAGATTGTTCATTTGCTGTGAGCTTGCTGCCCAGCTCTTGTAATACCAGACTCTGCAGGAGGTTGCCCAGAGGTGAGCATTTTTGCACTGGCCTTCATGAAAAAACTCTTTCAAATGAGCCTGAAGAGCTCACAGAAATTCTGTGAACATGTCCTGGAGAGCCAAAATGCCAGCTGCTTTGGGTCAGTGCCTCTCTCCACTGCCTCCAGCAGAGTTGCATCGCCTGTCACCACTGAGAAGTTGGGCTGTGGTCCTTTGCATGCTTCAAAGTGCTCATGAGGTTGCTTAAATCTTCCAGGTTGCTTTAATAGGGACAATCTGGGTGCCACAGTTTTAGCCTTCATAAAGCACCTGCTTTAGGGCTTTTACATTGTGAAGTATTGACTCCATCAGGAGCAGAGGGAACTGTCCTTCCTGCTGTAGTGATCACTGAGAGGGGGGCACGCTGGCAGCAAAACACCCCCTGCCTGTCTGATGTGAGTGACTGCTGGCCAGTGCTGGGGTGTAAGCGTGCACACCCCTGTCTGATAATTGCAGAAGAATATCAATAAGGTGCTGAGACGATCAGCTGGCCAGTGCTGGGGTGTAAGCGTGCACACCCCTGTCTGATAATTGCAGAAGAATATCAATAAGGTGCTGAGACGATCACTGGTATTGCCAACACCCTCTTTTAGAAAAATGTTTACCCCGTTGCAAGAGTAACTGATGTAAATTGAATGTGTCAGGCTGAGTAGAAACACCTACCCCCTCCCCGGAGCTGCTCTCCCCTCGTTTGACAAGGTACAAACAGAAAGCCCGTTCACATGTGAGCGGAGAGTACCAAACATTGCATCAAAAAGCAGAAGCCATCCTGTTACAATCTGCTGCTTGTCAGGATTTGACAGCGTTGTGAAATATAAATGATCTCTCAGATAGCAACGCCTGCCTCAGCCACCGATAAACAACTCCTCTCATTAAAGAGATGCTTTAGAAATGACAGCACCAAATTATGCTAATATTTTTATGAAGCACTCTCCATCCAGAGATCCTAAAGCAGGTTTGCCATTCGTTTGCCAAAAACCATTTCTTTGCAAGCAGAAGCAAAGTGGCCTTGCAGTTGAAAAACTGATTCCATTAAAAAGGCTCCAACTGGGATAAAAATGGACTTTTTGGATGTCAGAGAAGAGACTATGAAGGAGGAGGTGGATTTTTCGTAATGCTCCCTTTTTCTTTAGAGTATCATCTGTAACCTTTTTTGACCCATAGATTGTCTTCAGTTCTGAGTTTGTTCAATGTCTAATTCAATCTCCTTAGCTATGACAGTAACTCACAGGTCCTATCCTGCAATACAATCTTGCTAATGATTATAAATGGCTTGATCTGAAACTTGCTTGATCTGAAACTGTATTCTACAGTTCAGTGCCCTCTGCAACCTCGTTAAGAGAACAGATTCAGAACCAGCCTTTGGGAAAG
>NW_010419123.1:79121-102302 GCF_000710305.1 Buceros rhinoceros silvestris
GTCGTCCTGTCTCTCTCTCTTTACCATTTGGATTTTCCTTGGAGACTTTTTGGTTATGTTTTTGCCTTGATTTTGCTTATCTTTGAGATCCACCGAGATTAGAGTCCAAGACAGAATGGTTGCAATGAAATCATTACAAATTCCACCTGCATCTTGCCCTGAGTCAGAGAGAAATTATCAGGATAATACAGGCTGTATGTATTTCTCAAGAGAGAGATCACTGAGATCAGAACATGTCAGAAATACCACTGGTAAGAACAGGCTATAGGCAGTGACAGATAATATTTTATAACGTTTCCTACCTTCTCTTTCAGGGCATGAAAATACTTGATCCTCTTCTTGTCAGGAAACTTGCTCTGAGCTTCCTTTATAGTAACACCTCTGAAGGTTCAGTTTCTCTAAGGCTGTCTTCTCTTAACCTTCCAAAATGATCTGGGCTCCTCTTTTGCAGAGCTGTGCTGTACCTGCCCTTGCATAGGAGCAGCATGGCAGTGAGAGCCTCCACCCATCGCTCTCTGTAAGGAAGGTCCAATGCAGGAAGCTCTTCTGTGTCTTTAGTCTGACAGTGACATCGATTTCTGCTGTCCCATCAGTCCCGGATGTCATATTTTCACTACTTTGTTCATTTGATTATTTGGGAGATGTTTTTCATTTTCTGAAGATTTTTACCACATCCATTCACTAGTTGGTCAAGTTTTTCCAGCAGGTGATAATTCCTCCTCTTCCTCTCCTTTTTTCCTCTCAAAATCCCACCTAAGGGCCCATATAGCTGGCTGCAGCCACGGTAATATAGGCTTTTCAAAACAAGAAGATAATATCTACTGATGGATCTGAAAACACATGAGCAATCCTCTTTTTTGGCCCCAAAGTAGACATGTGCGTTCAGACAAGAACTTCAGACTAATTCTGTCTGTCACCAAGTTTTCTACACAGCAAAGCAAAGATGTTTGGCTATTCCTACAACACAAATATCCCAAATAACCCAGATTTCATACTCACAAGCATAGCATGTAGATATGATGCAGTTACCCCCTCATTAACCTTCTTTTTGGAGATGTTTGGTTATTATCACGCCCAGGATTTTTGAAGCACTAATGATAAACTACACCTATTGTTTCTATAAAGAGTAGGCGTTCATTTGTGTTAAATAGCTTTCAGCTTACAGAGTTTGGGTCTCCAACAGCCTGCTGATGAGACAAGATCATTTCTTTTGCAGTGGAGTAGAATTAAGCAAGACTGTCACCCCTAGAGAGAATTTTGATTTGCTCCATACAACATTCACATCCCCTCTGCCAGATGGAGACAACAAACACATTGCCCTTGCTGTATTACAACTGGTATCTTCAGCAAGCACTGAGTGGGTGAATTGCTTGTTTCTCATTGTGGGAAGGCTTAACTATGGAGGAAATGTATATTTAAGGATGTTGTCACTTCCAGGTTGTAATTTTCAGGAGTGGTTTCCACCCATGGGAGTTGTGCAAGTGTCCCATCAGCTTTTTAGGTAGATGAGACACAGAAGCACCTCTTGGAGGAAATATCCGTAACTAAAGGCTCTGTTTCTGCACACCTGCAAACCCTTTACTTTTAATCTTGACGTTTTGTTGGCACCAGGAGAGACTGCAGGGTAACTGTTGAGCTGCGGACATCACCCTCGGGGGATCAGCAGCCTGTTAACCTTCAGGGTAGTGAGCAATGAGGGTGCTCTGGGACACAGCTCTGTGAGTCAGCCTCAGGGGCAGAAAGGCAAGTTTGGGAGGGATTTCATCACCTGCCTATGCTGGCCAGGCTACCCATAGCTTGTCACAGTCTGGGAAGGAGGGTGCCCACATCTTTAGCATCCTTTGGGTTTGCATTCCTTGAAGAATGGACAATCTCTGGGTGTTTGGAAAGCACTGGGAGTGTGTAAGTCACCACCATAACCAAGTAACAACTATTAACTACATGCGATGTGTTCTCTTTGTATTCCTAGGGCATAGGATTGCTTGTTTCAGTGCGTGTTCACAATTCCCCACCTCCCCACCTTTGCTCTCAGGATTAATGAGCTGTAATTAGGACTGAACAATCAGTACAACTATTCTGATCTTTTTGCAACTGGCACATTTTCTACTAAGATTTTTTTTTACTTACTTGGTTTGAAAATAGAGGCAGAGTCCTGATACATTTAATCTGACAAGGAAGCCACAGCTGTCAAGAACTGTACTAAGCTGTGAATGAAAAGCTTATGTTGACAGAGGAATCCGGAGTCACAGCTCTGATTTCCTTGGGCAGGTTCAACCCTAGCCTGCTGACAACAGTCAGAGATTATACAAGAGCACACCTACCCCAGCTCCTTGACATTGCTTTTCTTAACACTATGTGGTTGTTCTTTTCTTTTGTCTACCTTTAAAATGAGGGAAACAACCATTCGGAAGCTAGATGATGACTTAGAAAAGACAGCCTACCTTAGCTGAGGAAGCTTCTCTGCAGAAAGGCAGGACTAGTAGGGCTTGGATAACATTAACTGAAGTTCCCAGGGTAAGAGCCTGACATTATTCATTGCAATGCCCGTTGAAAGTTTTATTAAGCCAAAATAAAAGGTATAATTTACAACATCTTTCTCACAACAGCCTCCTTAAATTACTTTACGTTAATCAGTTCATGCTAGAAACAGGGTTTTGCCTCAGTATGAAGGGGAAGATACTTATCCTGTTCAGGAAAAGACTATAGCAGAGCACTCGGCAAGTTACGGGCTTGTAAGTGATACAGTTTTAATGATGGCATAGCTTCCTCTTGACTCCATGGAGTAGATGGAAGACAAAGTACTGTATGTCTGAATGAAACAGGTTTAGAAATTCCAGGTTTACCCTCCAGTTCTTCATCACTGATGTTCTTATGGAGGAACGGGAATCAGCCTGCCCCTCTGGAGCTGAAAGCCCTTGTGTTCGTTCTGTGTCTGTGGATGAAATCCAAGCTAGACGTAGTGTCAGTGATTGCGAGGGAGACGGACTGAAATTCCAGCTTGCTGCTTACCAAAGGCACCTCAGAGCCCTACATCTGGAAATCACGAAAGCAGAAAGTGTTTTTTCTTCATACTCTCCTATAGACAGTGGGAACTGTGACCCACAGGACATAGCTCCCACTCCCCGGCTTCAGGACATACATGTGGGGGCAACATAAACACAAACCATACCTGTGGGTAGGGTTACACAGGGGTGAGAGCCAGAAGGTCGCTGATGCTTCCCATGGCTTGGAGCCAGGGAGGGTCAAAACTGAAAAGATCTGTGAAAATGGGGATGTGGGACAGTTGTCAAGCCCTTGGTTGAAGCCCAGCTTACTTGTGACATGTTAAAAACTTCCCTGCAGCTGCCCAGACTGTAATCTCCGTTAAACAGAGCAAATGCTGGTATTCTGGCTGGGTTATTACATCTGTGTAACAGTAATTCTCATGTATATTTTTAAAATACCCAAATACTGCTTATACACATGACAGAAAATAATAAATGGGTGTAAGGTTAACTCTACAACAGACTTCTAATACACCAGCAATTGAGTGTATAAAAACACACCCACGCTCTGTTGTTGCTTCTTTAAAACATTATTTTTTCAAAGCCCAATTAAATCAACAAGAATTCCTCCAAGAATAGAAAGTTCTCTGTCCTCAGACAGCTAATATATCTCACTTAGTCTTTTGAGAGCCCTAAAAACAAATTTAGTAGTTTGTTTTCAGCAACACTCTTCTACAAGGAAGAAAAAGAATAATTGATTTTCGATTCATAGGAGAAGTGGCTAAGCAGGGGATCACCTGCTGGTATTTTGATGACTATCTTTGTGGAATATATTATGGACTCTAATTAAGTAAACCCTCTTGCATGTCTATAAAGCGCATGGTTTGGTGGTGGAACTTCTTGCCTGTAGGTGGAGTCGGATCAAGCATGTATCAAAGACAATTACGTGTGTAATAGTTCTAACCAGAGCTCTTACAGTAAATGCCAGATAAAGCTTCAAAGCACATAACGTGTTCAAGGGAGAGATTTGAGGAAGCCATGCTTTTCTGGTTTTGCTTAGTGTTGTTTTACAGAAATACATAGCAGTGCTCAACTAACTAGTCATCGGTAACAGTAAATCATTGGAACAAGTGTTGCATTCATCCATGTTATGTGGGCCTGGTCAGAATTGGGGAGAAAAAGCAGTTTGGGGGAGAAAAGGTTTAATTTCCCTCCAGAAGCTTACTGGGGAGCCAAGGAGTACGAGAGAGATGAGCAGCCCTCTTTGACCAGAGTGCAATGGGGTGTGAAGGCAGGAGCCAGCAGAACATCTCAGGGGAAGCTACTCTTAGTGTGTCACATCTGAGGGGCATGGATGGTGTGGAGGTGGGTGAGTCTTCAGCTCAGACAAGGACTCCCTCCCTCCCTCCTTCCCTCCCTCCCTCCCTTCCTCCCTCCCTTCCTTCCTTCCTTCCTTCCTTCCTTCCTTCCTTCCTTCCTTCCTTCCTTCCTTCCTTCCTTCCTTCCTTCCTTCCTTCCCCCGCCACTATCTTTTCCCTTCTTCCCTCCCTTTCTCATTCCCTCTGTCCCTCTCTTCCCCAATAGTCCATCTTTCACATAAATACTATTTATAAAAAATTAATCTCAGTGCATCAGAGACTTGTCCAAAGTGTCACAGCTATCTGGAATTCTGATGCATAGTGAAATGAAGATCGTATGATCCTGCTTTAGCCTTTTCTTTTCGTCTGGACAACCTTGGAATAATGTTCAGTTGCGTTAAAACAGTACATTTGGACTATCACCATAAGATGCATTATACATGTCAAAACAAGTTCTTATGTAATACAGATCTCTGGTTTCATTTACCAGTAACACCTTTCATAAGTCATAACAGGGAATGAAGCAATCTGTCTGATGTGGAAATTTCTTCTCAAGTGCATAAATTACGTCTTAATGCTTCGATTACATGAAAAGTGGGACAGTCCCACAGGTCACCGTTTCCATTCCAGTGATAAGATTTGCAAATATTAACAATGATTTCTGTTTTATGGGGAGGATTAACTTTACAGGCATGAGAGTCCAGTTTAGTTGAACGTTGAGGAAGAAACGCCTAAAATGTAATAAATTAGCAAAATCAAGTAATGAAGGCAGCTTCACTTGGTTTGTAGTGATTTTATAAACTCTCACAATTCTGAAAGGATAAATCACACTCTCAGCTCCACATCAGACCTTTGTGCCTTCACCTGCATTCCAGTCCCCACAATGGGGATAAGAGGTGCATGGACTCGCACAGGGGAAGAGATGCTGCACTGGGACCTGCCCTCTCATCTGTCTGCTGCAAGGTTGCCACACGCTCTCTGACCAGTTGCCTCTCCTAAAACTTACAGACATGTCATTGCTTGCGTGCTGCCTTGGTCTTATATAGACCTTAGGTCTATTCACAGTGGATTTCCCACAGAATCACAGTGGTTCAGCATGTCTCACCACTGAGACGAATTGTAGTTCATCAGGAAGATTTCTGAACCTCCAGAAATATGGGCAGATTTGCTTCGCTGTGCTCATTTCTCCTTGTTTGAGCTTTAAAAACTCATTCAGGCAGCCTCTTATAGTCATACGAATAACAGTCATTGAAATGGAAAGCAGCAAAATTATGAATATTGTATAATGCGATGTTAAGTTACAAATAAATAAAACATCTGGGGCCAGATGTTGCTGTTGGATTTCTGTGTAGAACTGCCATTCCTTTCAGCACCATTGTGTGTGCACTTCTGAGAGCAGAGTTTGGCCCTTGATGTAGGGGAGAGGTGTTTTTAATGTAATGTTAATGGAGGATGATTTTTCCATTAAAAACGAGGTAATTTGGTAGACGGAGAGATTAACACATTTTATAAAAGAACAGTTGAGGGTGTCTCTACAATAACCTGTCATAACAGTGATTTTTTTAAAGGTTGAAAGGATAGGAAACAACTGAAAGAAACTGGAAGTGAAAGAAACTGGAAGAAACCTCTACAGAGTACACAAGTTGAGAAAAGGGAGCAGAGAGTGTAAGAAATGTGCTTGAAGTAAGCCTGAGTGCTCAAGCATCACTTCAGAGTTTTAAAAGGTGTAGGACTGGTGGTAATATGATGATAGAGTAATCTCAAAAATGCCCAGCCTCAGGTGCACTTGCCAAGCACTGAATTCCCATGCTTCCTTTTTGAACGCCTGTTGAATCTTTTCACCAACGCAGAATTTACTAATGCCCATGGAGGTTACGAGAAAGAAAAAGGCCATTTGCTCAGGGAAAACATTCTCCTCCAGAGGTATGCACTGCTTGGTTGTGGACACATTTGCAGAATTTGACCTTCACATTTGACCTTCAGTAGGATCTAGAAGATCCTTTTACACCAGGGCTGATTTCTCTAGGTTCACACCCGTGCTTGCGGATGCGGGCTCTGCTTTTTGACCATTTTGTCATGCAGCTGCCAGCCCTTACTCCCCTTCAACATACCTGCCCTGGCTTGTTTGCCATGTGCTTTTTCAGAGCAGGTAGAAAGCCTTGCAGAGCAGTGGTTGTTTATTTTGAAGTGTCCTCAAAGGGGTTAACCTTTCAAGATACACATCTCGTTTTCCAGCCTTCAGTCTTGCTCCAGTCTGCTTGGTCAGCAGACTACAGTGCATCCAGGCTCAACATGGGTGATGAACTTTGTAGATGACCTTTTATAGAAACCCCTTTGGCCAGACTGGGCACACCAGTGAAAGAAATTAAAGAGCTGGGCAGCCATTCACTGCTTTCTCCCCATTTATTTGAACCTTTGATTAAGGTATCCTTGATCTCTGGAGATAGTTGTCCATTTGCTTTTGTTGATGCCCCGTTCTGCATGGCAGGGTGATGGAAAGGGCTGTGCCAAGGACCAGCTCCACGGTCCCCTTCACATTTAGTTTAGGGAAGGCATTATAAGACATTTGTAAATGAAGGAATTTTGTAGGGCAGCCCTGGTGCGACGTGCCTCCTGTGCATCCCTTGCCATTCGATGTCCAGTCTGGGAAAGGAGGGCTGCACATTGCACCATCCAGCCCTTGAACTGCACCAGCAACCCTGTACCCAGGGCTCTAGTCCATCTGGGAAGACCTGGCAGCTCCAGTCAGCGTGGGAGCTCCCAAGTTTCACAATGAAGGCTCAAGTGTGTTAAACTATGTTGTGAGAGCAACGCAACATGTCTGGCCCTGGACAGCTATCAGCAGTCAAGGAAAGAGGCATAAAAGGCATCTACATTTGCTACAAGTTATGTATTGAAGCAGAACTCAAGGAATCAGTGACCAAGTGAAGACTACAGAATATTTTTTTTACTGGTGACAAAGAGAGAGAAAACTCACTTTTTGACTGTGTCCTTCAAGTTTTTCAGTCCTATCTTCCTGCTGCTGCTTACTCTTCCCTCTTCCTTGACTCGTACCTGCCTGTGCAAATTCAGCCTTCTGCCCAATGTCGTTTCTCTGTAATTTAAAAAACCTGAATGTTCTTGGCCTATGGCTCTTGACTCCTCGCTGAACCTCCCTACAGATGGCAATTTCCCAGGTGAGGACAAAAAGCCTTCCCTTCCAAACAAACAAACCTGCAATCTGGAAATCCTCCTCCGTAGCACAGCAGGCACAGTACAAGGCAGGCATTTGCTATTTGCTAGTTTGCCTTTCCTTGAAATGAAGGAAGAGCTACGAAAAAATCTGCTCAACAGTGTTTTGGTCAATCGCTGTGTGAAATGATGTCATCAGTAACCCAGCCAGATGGGGCTGCGCACTGTGTCTGTGAAAATGTTCATAGGAGCAGTGAACACCTTCAGACAGACGCTTTCCATTAGACTAAACACAGATATTCCTTTTAAAATTGTGCAAGGAAATCGAGCTGCAGACTGGAGCCAACAGTAAAACACAGCTGTTCTTTTGCCGTGCTGGCCCTCCAGTTATTTTTCTTTTCCAGGTATGGGCTCAATAAGGAAAATGGAAAAAAGGTTGAGAAGTTGCATGTACGTCTCCTTCTGCACCTTGGATTTTATAGGGCAAGCTTGCAGTTTCTCTTCCAGTTTTACTTATTCAAATGTTATCTACACAATATCCAAGTGTGAAAACTGGAGGGGAAAAATTGGATATGCCACCTTTTGGTGTAAAAAAATTGTGCCAGATTTTTTACAGGGCCTTTAAAAATGGTGTCTCTAAACAACACCTGCACTATATATTTCATATGCCAGCGATTCGATCTATGATGCTTCCTTTGGCTATGGCTCTACGCTATCCTGGTTTTTACATCTGACAGGAACCCCTCTGCCATGTCTCTGGAGGTTTGGGACTTCAGGGTGTTAATAATGAACATCTTATGCTTGTTTCAGTGCCTGTGTCTGACAAGGACAGCACTGGCTTTTAAAAAGCCTTTATCTGAGCTGAGTGGAAAATGATGTTCCCATGCCATGGGACTTTTCTGAGCCTTCAGTATTTTCTCTTCCTATGCAGAAATAAAATGCATGCGAGGATGGTGACAGATTGGCGTGCCACAACATAATTTTGGTCTCTGGTGACTTCCGCTCCTTTGCACAGAATTAGCTGGCCTAAATGAAGTAAAAATAGCTTCTCCAACAGGTGACTGCTGGGTACTATGGCCAGGCAGATGCAGCAGCAGCAGCCGTGAGGGCCTATTCATGAAACCATCTCTCTTTTCAGGTCTCTGTGTAAGGGCAGTGGCTTTCCTGCAGCTCAGAGGATTTCCCAACAGGTCTCTCAGAAGTAATGAGCTCCTCCCAAAAGAGTTTGTTTTCTTGAATCAGCATTTTCTGACTGGAAAGAAGAAATTCCAATTGATTCTGCTCATTGTAAATGAACAGACTGACAGTCCCTGGGAGATGAAATTCACCCATTGCATTCCATCCAGTGTGGGTCTAAGAAATATACTGTAACCAATGGGCCTTAATGGAAGATCTCGCAATATTTCAATGCGTAGAAGAGCTAATACTTTTAAACCAATTTATATGTTTTAAAAATACGTATTTCAGTCATCTCCAGTACCCTCATGCTAACAGCATAGAGCTGTTCCAGCACCATGGAAAAGAGAAGGTTACATTATCAGAGACTCGAGCTATTTCCCCTGGCTAATCTAGGAAGAGAATCCCAAACTCACTGAAGTGCCCTGGGCAGACATTTTACAGCAGTACAGGCTATTTCATTGCTGGGAGCAAGTCTATAATAGCCTTTTAAGCATCATTCAGCCTGAATCATCTGCCTAAGACATGTACATAAATCATGCTATATTACACAGTTTTTTTCCTTGCCCCCTTTCTTGAATTTTACTCCTCCAGTAGGTGTTCTAGAAAAGAAGCAAATTAGATTTCCTTCAGTTACTTATCACAGCTAGTGGGATGACTGAGTTATGCCAGGAATTTTTGGCCCAGTTTGTCATATTCAGAAGACTGAAATTCTATCTAATGGAGTGGGAGAGGTGTTACAGAAAGAGGAGGCAGTAACTTATTATTATTCATTTTACCCTGCCTGATTTTCTGTCATTTAACTATCTGCATATGCTCTACACTGTTGTAGTACCTGGAGGACTCATTAACTGAGCCCCACCCTCATAACTTCCTTCTGAGGGAGGCTCATGACCTAATGATGAGGCTATTAGGGAAAAGATTTTAACCACCTTAATTCATCCCAGCTCTAATTTCCAGCTATTTCATACAGGCATACTTCTGGAAAGGAGGATAAACCCCACTGTACCTACTGGGGAACCTCCTGTGAATGGTGCATCTCTAGTGCTGGCTGAAATGGGATAAAATATGGAAACCATGCTCAAGGTGGGCAACAGCAATGAGACCCACCTGTCTGACTGAATGCCATGAGCAAGGCTGCAGGACTGGCCTTGCATGCCTGTCTTCTCTCACTTTGGAAAATATCTTCTTGTTTTCATGGGGACAGTGATTCAGGAAAGGGGATGCTCTCAACTGGAATTTCAAAGATAAGCCAAATCTCAGAAGCTGAGTGAAAACTGGCAGCTAGTGGAGGAGTGGATTATAGTCCCACATAAAGAAAGGAGGTACCATGCACCAGGAGGGCAGTAGCCACCTGCTAGATAGTATGCACAGCTTCGAATTGCTGCTGCTTAGGATGGAGATGATGAGAGAGAAGTTGTCATTGTGTAAGTTAGAGGGTGGAGGACACAAACACAAGGGAAACTGGGTCTTGTTAGTTCTGCTCCTCCAAAACCAATTTAATAATGTTCTCTTTTTGGGTGCTCTCTGTAGAATTTAGTCTCAATACAATGATCCAGAGGTTGCCCCATGTTTGAGGGGGAGAAGGCCCAGCAAGCCTCTGCTATCATCACGTCCAGCCAGTTAGCTGCTAGAGGATGGCCAAATGCCCAGTGAGTGTAAGGCACCAAACGAGCTGAATGGCTCTGCCTGCCCCTGTGATGCTGCTGATCCAGAGCAGGAGCCATCTACACTCACATGTACCCAGCCAGAGCTGTCCAGAGTTGCTGTAGGAAAGCCTGGTGCACCTATTCCTAGCTGATTGTGAAGTATGCAAAGTGATATATTGAGAAATTTTGTCAATGAGGCTAAGAGACAGTGTTGCTTGCACCCCTGTTCCCTTTGGAGCTGGTGCCTGGATGTAGGTTGTAATACCCAATCCCTTGCAGGACAAACGTTTCTTTTTGTGGTAGGATGGAGCAGAGAAATGCAAGTCCATTGCCTGCCTGTTGAGCTGAGCTGTGTACTTGACCATGGGCTAATTGGCTCACAACAAGCTAACAACAGATTGAAGTCCTACACGGGGGCCCAGGGGAGTGTGGACATGTCCATAATGGGTCTGTGACCAAGAGCTGCCCATTGCCTGTTAGTGTGCTAACTACCAAATTAATCTTCCTCCCCAGAGTCAGCATTCCTGAAGCATGTCCAGGTTACATCTCTGGAGCCTGAAGATCACTAGCGATTCCCACAGTATTAAATCTGGAGGGATAAGCTCTGCAGTGATCCACCCCTTTCTTTTAGATGTGAAGAGTGGCAGCTCCCACTAGGAGTAAGAAGACCAGTTTGTTTCCATAAATGCTCAGGCTGCCAACAAAAATACCAGGCAAACTCCAGGAGTGTTTGTACGATGCTGACACATGCCCATGGGGAGCACGGCTGCCACCACCACCTCATTTCGCAGAGGCCATCGACAGCTGTCAGATGATAACAACTTTGGATAATTAGTGTCCTGAAGGGCTTGAACTGAGGGCTCAGAAATGAAAGACTGTATTAGAGAACAGCTATTCCCTCCTCACCCCTCGAGACTGGTTGTGTATATTGAGCTCAACAATAACATTAAAAAAAGTAGTGCTAAGAAAAGCAATATAGCAGGCGAAATTGCATTTGCTGCATCTTGGGCTTACATTTCGTTACAAATGCTTCTAACTCAGGGTACAGTCTTTTTAAGTCATTAAAACAAGTCCTGAAGTCCTTTCTCAGTTTTCACTCGTATCTCGGATGCTTTCTCATTAATTTCAGTGGATTTCTCTTTGTCTGATTGAAAACTGAAAGGGGGACTTGGGATTTGAACTACAGGGAATTTTGCTTGAGTAAGCAGCCAGAAACGTGACCGTGATAATAACCTTGTCTTTTTTTCTTTCTCCCTGTTTTTTTTTCCTGTTGCTTTTCTGACAGCTCTGAAATAGAGGGAGGAAAGCATTTAAGTCTCACCACCTTTTTGGTTTGTTTTTGAGGATTTGAGAAAAGTTTTTCTTTCGAATTTCTAATTTCGAAGGTCATTTCAACTGAAAGGCCATCATATTTCATTCAGAAAACGTCAATTAAAAATGTCAGGGGCTTTTTTCAACTAAAACAACACAAAGATATCAAGATAACTACCAAAACATTTAGGTCAACAGAAATCTAGTCCTTTTTTTATTCTTATTATAAAGGCTCCAGAAGTTTTAACTGAATTTTTCGCCCTGTTCTGAATTAAAAGTTTGGCTAAATCGTTCCTGTAGAGACTGTGTTCAGTCGAGGACATGTTTACATATCTGCTTCTGATCATACAAGATAGTGCTGGCTTATGGGATGTGCTGGCTTTAGAGTGCCAGAGAATGACATGTCCTCACCATGATCCTGTCTCTCACCAGAAACATGGACTACTCAGATAACAGCAACTTCACTCTTTTCCTAACCTCAGAAAAAAGCTCTTTGTTTTTCAAGGAGAAAGTGAGACCAAGGGCAAAACTTTATTTCAGCACTCCTGGACACTGCGGAGAGGCTGCCCCAGTTTTATTAATGGAGAGCAACGTGTTGTATAGGAAAGCTTCATTCTCACAAAAAAGTTTACTTTAGACTGTTTTGAATTTGGTTTGGAAATCACCAAAAGGTTACTACAAGTTACTAAAACTGTGAACAGCTTTATCTAAGATGAAATCAAGAGTGCCCAGCTATGGGTTACGGCGCAGTGGAAGCAGCCAGCAATCCAGGTGCCCGGGAGAGGAGATGCCATCCCAGAGAGGGCTGCCTCGCCTCGAGGGATGCAAACGGTGACAAAAAGCAGCTGAAGGGCAACGACAGCTTAAACCCAGCATAGACATCTTTGCAATTAGCCTCTGAACACGCTTAGTGTTTCCTTTATTTTACCTGTGGTTCTAACCTCAAACCTCTTTTATCCTGTTTTGTGCAGCTGTAATGCTGCTTCACAACCTCCCCGCTCTGCCAGAGGAGTTCAGAAGAAGCTGTGGCAGAAATAACTGGGCATCCTGAGAGCTTGCCCATGCCAATCCTCACAAAATAAGTCTTTTTTCAAGCACCACAATGTAATAATGGACATCGGCCCTTGCTCAGCTTCATTTAATGACCCATAACAGGGTGAATAATTCATTCAGTGCCTAGAGATCTTGTGTGGAGACTTGTTCCACCACAGGGCCCTGGGGAATGAAAACAGCAATAAAGTTCCAGCTTTTAACCCATCCATTTACAAAGCCTCATGATCTTATTGCTTCCATGATCAATTTAAATGAACATGTTGGAGGTTTACTAGCAGCCTTCCTGTATTTCATGCCTCAGTATATATTTTTTCAGAGCATTTATAGCTTATACTTATTGTTGGTTTGAAGGTAATAGAGAATTCCCAACTGCAAAGTCATGCTTTTATTTAAAGCTTTAATTGTCTTAAAGAAGAGCCTTCCTGAAATCCAGCTCTTTTGGAGTCACCAATGCTGTTTATTATCCAGTAAACTCTCCTAAGCTTTGGGACAGGTTAAAACTCCTCAACAGCAGTATAATTTTTCTCAGGCTGTGTTACCGTGTTTATATGAGGATCTTCATTTTGCTTTGGCAGCAGAATTTCTTTTCTGCTTCTGCAAATTACAAAAAAAAAAAAAGAGAAAAAAAAAAGTGCCTTCCTAAGCTGGATTGCTTTGCAGCTGTGAAAACCTATAATAACTTCAGTCGGATTACAACTACATCAAAGGTATTATATATCCCTGAGTAACATATTTACTGGGCTTTTCAACAGCTGTATAATTAGCTCTGGATGACTACTTTTTACCTCCACATCTTTAAATATCCATATTTCAAAATTCACAGAAATTCAAAGGGAGGGTGGTTTTTCCTTTTACAGAAGGTGCAGCCCACCAGATTTTTTTCCTTAGCTTTTTTTTTTTCTAAAAAAAAAAAAAAAAAAAAAAAAAAAAAAAAAAGAAGAAGAAAAGAAGGCCTCAGCTTCCCTGATCCTGTCCCCTGGTAACCAGACCGAAGGTATCCATCACCCCTCCTGGCATGCTGTGCCCCCCTGATTGATGAGGGAGGTGATGCAGGCAGAGGATGGGGCTAGGGCCCTTTGTGGCATCCCAAGGAAAGAGCAGCTGTCCCCAGAGCCATTTACAGCCCCATTGCACAATAGGAGGATGGCAGAAGGTGAGGAAAACCCTCATGCCTGCACAAGGAAGAATAAAGGCTCCATATGTTCTAGGCCTCAACAGATGCTCCTGCAGGGTGACCCCTTTCGTTGTCCCCTCCCTCCTGCCTTGCACTTGCAGTGCCTCCATCGCTGGCACTGACAGTCCCTATTCACAGGACATCCCCAGCGAGTATCACCGTCACGGCCCGCTGCCATGGCTAGAGCTTTTGGGGAAGGGGTTGTGCACAGGGCCAGACCGGACAGACCGTGGAGTCAAAAACTCCTCTCCTGCTGTGATCCTGCACCCGTCCACCGTCATTCCTTTTTTGAGAGACTTTTGTTATGCAATTATCCTTATTCTCAGAATAGAAGAGAAAAGAGGCTTTAAAATTCCCTGTAACTCTTGCTGAGTTTTCTTTTCATAATTTTTGGCTGTGTGATGAGTAGCAGAAGGCACCTCAGCATCAATGTGGAGTGTAGGCGTTTTGCCCCATGAGAATACATCCCAACCTTCTGGTTTACATTGTGCTGATTGCTCAGTCCCATGGCCAGGGAAGCAAGGGAAGGCATGAGAAATGCTTTTACATGGCCTCTATAGATATGCTGACCTCCTTTAATTTTTTTATCAGCTGATGAGACTTTGAACTCATTTATCTCGTTAGAATGTTATCCCAAGATGAGCTCCTAGCCTGGAATTGCCTGTTCCTCCCAACATTTCATTACAGCCCTGTGATGTGTTGGCTAGCTGGATCTGACGCTCAGGAAAGACCCAGCTGGCTGAGCACTTCCAGGACAAACAGAAAAGACAATTTACTATCTGATTTTATGAGAGCCATTTACAATTTGCAGAATTTTCTAAGCAGCAAGCCCTTAAGAAGCATATTCTGAGCGTGGTACCTAGGAGAATTGCACACACATTTCCTGTCAGCAGCTAGAGAATAGTGTCTAACACCTGCTATGAAGAGCTTGAAATATATTCTTAAATGGCTTGATTGCTTTGCATTTCCCTTGAGATGAGATGAGACATTATGGCGCAGTTTCTTTTCTGCAAGGAGCCCTACTGCAGATACATCTTCAGCGAAGCTCCCAAGCAGCGTAGCTGAGCCCGTGCTCACTCGTGCTTATGCTCGCTGGGATTTGAGCTTGTGCTTAAAATCTGGCTTATGCTCAGAGAGACCCTCAAGACCAGTAGCTGGGGGGAGCAAGACATGGGCTGTAGGTAGTTGAGGGCAGGGTCCTGCCCTGCTAGGTTTAAAGAGTCAGTTGAGAGCAGGGATAAACATCAGTAGAAAAACCTCTCGAAGGGTCCTTGCTGTAAGCACACACTTGTGACTCTGCAGCATCTGCTCTTTCTCTGCATTGTTCCGGTCCACTCTTGGGAAGCCAACAGCGAGAGAGCCACGTGTCTTGCAAGAGATATGAAAACATCCACCTTGGTTTCCTGAGCCCATCTGCTTTATCAGAGCATCCTGCTACTCCCATCCAGGAGCACTGCAGTGGCATCAGGAGGGAACCCTCCCACCTCCGGCCAGGTTAGAGCCAGCACCCATTGAGGAATGGCTGAACACACCTTCCCCTGCAGCCCTGGCCTCTGACACTCCGCTTGTCAGAGATGAGCCAGTTATTATGCAGTGAATATTCAGCTACCCAAACACTGGATGGGTAAACCAGAGCACCTTCTACGCAGTTCCCAGGAGCTTAACCCCCAGCCTTTCTGCTGGCCAGCAGGCAGGAAGGAGGTATGCTGAGAGTGACAGGCACTCTTAGAGAGGATCCTTTTATTTCCTGCTACTCCCATCCAGGAGCACTGCAGTGGCATCAGGAGGGAACCCTCCCACCTCCGGCCAGGTTAGAGCCAGCACCCATTGAGGAATGGCTGAACACACCTTCCCCTGCAGCCCTGGCCTCTGACACTCCGCTTGTCAGAGATGAGCCAGTTATTATGCAGTGAATATTCAGCTACCCAAACACTGGATGGGTAAACCAGAGCACCTTCTACGCAGTTCCCAGGAGCTTAACCCCCAGCCTTTCTGCTGGCCAGCAGGCAGGAAGGAGGTATGCTGAGAGTGACAGGCACTCTTAGAGAGGATCCTTTTATTTCAGCATCTGGAATGGGAGCACATTGCCAGCTGTTTCCTTGCAGCCCTTTGTTACCTTTGTACAAGCCCACCCCACCAAGCACCCATCCTGTGAGCTGGTTTGTATATATATTTTTTTTAAACATTGTGGTTTTAGCTGAACTTGGTGAGAGCTGGGAGCTTTCAGCCCCATCCAAAACACAGCAGTGATTTTCTACCCCAGAATGTGTCCGTTTCCAGACACCTGAGTATCTACTCTGTAAGGGAACGAGAGAATCTATTAGGTATGTAAATATTAATATTTATGAAACAAATCCTGAAGTTTCAACTCTTCTTTGGTTGTGGATGTCTTGAAGCTTATTCCATGGAGGATAATGTTTTTCTGCTAACAGGTAAAATGGTGGAAAAATCAGGACAGGCAGAAACACATTTAGCATTTCAATTAGCAGGGAAAAGGCCCTGGAATTTGAGTAGCAGTTTTTTGTAACTTTCAATTAATATTTTCAAAGCTTCCTCAAATAATGTAGTTTTCTTTGAACTTCAACTGCTGGACGTTGCCCAGGAATTTGACAGCCTTTCTCCTCACTGTCACTCCTTCATTCCTCCGCCTGTAGGATGGTTTAACTGTGATTCCTCAGCCCTGTTCCATATTCCCTGTGCTTCTGCGTGGACCCTTCACTCCTTGCAAAGGCAGCTGGACCTGGTGCTGCAGGTAGGCTGCTGCTGGTGGGGAGGCTGGATGTGATGCAAGTCCAACAAACTCTGGCCTTAGTGCATGAATTTTGCTCTTGCGAATTAAATATAGAGCCAAAACAATAGAAAAGGACAGGTGTAAGGATATGCTTATGGGACAGCTTTAGACATTTTCTACTTATTTTTTCGTCTGTGGAGGAGTAGAAACTGATCCTTGCAAACGTTTTTTGCAAAACAGAATTGAGCCAAAATGTCCTTACTTAAGTCTTCCTCTGTCTACCAACAGCAGGAAAATATGTCCTAGATTCTGTCAAAATCTTCATGGAAGGCAAATCTTCAAGGCAAACATATGTGATGAGAACAAAACTGCATATTTCAATTTCACTCACCTTTCCTGGTCAAATCCAGTCCACTTTATTGTCCTTGTGCCAAATTTCCTACTTTTTAGAAGGAAAAAAGCATTCTCCATAAATAAGGTAAGAAGCCAGCCTAGGAACCAACTCTGGTTGACCATGGAGAATCACTCTTGCTGTCAGATGTCTCTGACCACACTTCTCGCTGTATTCATGCCTATTGTTCCTGTATTTCAGGGCTAGGCAGAGGGGATGCAGCAGATGTAATTCAATGACTGCAATTTCTGATTGACAGCTATAAGCAACTGGATACACCTCCTCGCTCTGCCTAAGCTATCTCATTAACTGGCATAGATCAGGAAGTTTCCAGTGTGGTGTGAAGTCAGCTGCATCCCAGCAGAGCACAGCACCCAGCCCAGGGAAACCAGTCCTCCCTCCCGGTGTCAGCAGCGCAGTGAACATCAGAAGCTCTACAGCTCTGACTGTAGTTAATCCTGATATCTTGGCGGATACATCTGTTTTAAAGAAAGGATCTGATTTTAAGTATTTAAATTAATGGTCAACTTCTTTGTTGTGGTCTGGCAGACGGGGGAGAGGGACTGGCTGACCTTCCTGCACGTGAAATCCTATCCCCAAGAAGAGAGCCCATACATCAAAGGGGCCTTGCTCACATGCCGCGCTGCTGGGACCCATTGCGCACATCTCAGGAGGAAGTGCTGGCTCCCCGCCTCGCTGCCACCACTGCCAGTGCTCCCTAGGTTGTGAACTGCCACACGCACGACCACAGCAGATCCTGTCCTCTCTGCTGTCAAAGCAGAGCATGGAGTTTCTGCTCCACATGTCCCATAGCAGATGTGCCGTAACTGAAACATGAGGGAGTGCTCAGAATTCAAGATTACATCCAGATGTAAATTCATAAACAGTGTCCACTGGGTTGACTCTTCAGTTGCCCTGTATCGGTGCCACTGCCTATCTTCAGGGTGATGCCACCTTACACCAGGTGAGGAATTGACCTGTTATGTTCTGCTTTGTAGATATGCAATGTGAGAAGATGTGCTAAGAGTGGCTCCCATGACCATGACCCATATTACAGTCCATGAGTCACCTCAACTTCCATCAACCAGCATGACCAGAGCAAGAAGCTCCGAGTTTTATCTTCTGTGTCACAGTGACATTTTGAGCTGCAGGCTTGTGTAGGGTGAAGCAACAAGGAGGTCCCCAGTTATTTGCAGACTGCTTTTCTTTAATGGAATCATATTGTACCTCCCAGTAAGTGGTTTGATCCTGTTATTGGTGTGAATGTATAAATGCCCGTATTAAAAGGTAAGAATAAGGACAGACATGCTAATTGAATGTCTGCAAGATGTTTAAGAGAAAACACATTGAGCTTTGGGTTAGTGCTCCTTCATAAAAATAAATGATAATATCATGCAGCCAATTAAAAAAAGATAACAACAACAACAAAAAACAACACGAGGAAATGAAAACAAATAAAACAGCCTATGTGGTGGTTTGTAATGGATCTGACAAGTCTAGTGGCTACTTCAGTAGCATAAACACACATTCCAGGCTGCGCTATGTTTTATATTGTACATGTTAAAATATTTAGTAACTACATTGCTATAAACATTGTTTTGATCTCAAAGTGCGCCGTATTTTAAAGGCTGTTGTACTCCAGGAAGGATTGTATTCTCCAGCCTCCTTAATAAAAGCCACAATCTATGATGCTCTTGATGTGCACAGGCCCAGACTACACAATATGATGACATTCTTCAAGAGGTCTTTAATGAATTAATGCCTCTCCAAATGGTTTTAAGCTTACAAAAAGAAGATGTGTGCATGATCCTAAATCATTTGGAGCCATTTTATTCAGTGCCTATTGATTTTAGTGCCAGTAAACCTCACTCCTGCCTGCCTCCAATGAGTATTACATTATATCCTCCATAGCGCACAATGGGATTTAGCGGCGCCAAAAATGTAATTTCAGCACAAAATCCAGAAGTCATTATGACATCAACTCTCTTTTTTCTTCCAAACTTAAGGTATCTGAGAATCAAACTTCTGAAGAAACTGGAGGCATTTCTCTCAAGTGAGTTCAGAGAACTTACTCCTCCATCTTCAGCCAGAAGTGGGGCAGAAGTGGGCTTAAACATAAGAAACAGCAAAGTTGGTGAGTTTTTTCTCACACAGCCTTTATAAGGGCTCATTATTTTAATATTGGTAATGACAGACAAGGATGGTTGTCTCTGTGCTAGTTAGGTATCTGAAGAAAGAAGCTCCCTCTCTTTTCCCCTTAGGAAAAGTCAGACAAGATGCTCAGTCAACAGGATCAGATGCTCAGTGAACAGGTCAACTTCTGTGGCCATGCACAGAAGTGCTGATGTTCACTCATAATCCTCACACAGAGAGAATAATCTACAGGGTGATTTTAATGATTTCTGCACCAGACTGTATGTGTTTCAGTTTTTGCTTTCCTAAGCACTTACTGACTCAACAGTCTGAAATACTCCGCCTTGCACGTAGTTTGGGGGGGAATATTGGTGGCAACAACACTGGACCAGAACTGCAGGCACAGACCTAAAATATTCTGAGTTCCTGTCACGGGGGATGGATGATAAAACCAGTCAAGCCCAAAGGTCAGAGAAGAGGAACCTTGGATATATCCTTTCTTTCCCTTTCCCTTTCCCTTTCCCTTCTCCTTCTCCTTCTCCTTCTCCTTCTCCTTCTCCTTCTCCTTCTCCTTCTCCTTCTCCTTCTCCTTCTCCTTCTCCTTCTCTTTTCTCTTTCCTTTCCTCAGCAATAGCATTCCCAACCCACAGAGATATTTCTGCTATTCCAGAGCCTCCCCAGCGTATGCCAGCAGAAGCCTTTTTCCTTCCCAGTTCTCAGGTTGTTGTTGCTGAAGATGGGAATACACCTCATTACCTCAATTAACGATGCGTTTCCTTCGGTTGTGTTCTTCAGCCCACACGCAGCCCTGCTCTGCAACTCTGATGCAGCTGGTTAGAAGCTGGATAGAAGAAGGATACAGTCAGCATCTGACCCCCCAGAAGTGCTGCTATGGGGCTGCAAGTCCCTGGCTTTGAAGTGTCATGGGTCTCCCATTGTGTGAGCCCTCATGGAAACAACTTTGATCATTTCCAGCAAATAAGAAGAGATAAAAAGAGAGATCTTGGGAACAGAAGCCACAGGCAAAGTAATTCTGTACCATGGGTATAGATATGGATATACGACCCATGGAGGTAACGGGTCTACAGCAAAATGGAGTATCATCAGGTTGATCTGATCTCCTTATGTAGTACCAGACCGAGGAGGAGAGCTGGGGTCAATTCACCAGCAAAAGAGCCTCTCAAGGAACACATTGATCTCTGTGGGCGAGTTTCATCTCCACTCAGCATCCTGGAGTGGAGATGCGGAGGGATTTGCCCACCTACTGCCTCGCTGGGCTCCTGCCTTCCGGTTAAGTACTGCTGCAAAGCTGAGAGAGACGGGTGTAAGAGCCTTTCAGCAGGCAATTAAAAGCAAAATGTTTTCTGTAATACATAAACAAGCCCATTAAGCCTGACTGTAATGGGACTGAGATTCTGTGATAAATAATTGAAAAGAAAGCTTAAAGTGAATTTGAAAGATTTTTTTTTCCTCTTAAAATGTATTTACAATCCTTCAGTACTTTATATAGCTTGAACGTTTAATCAATTGTCTTTTAAAGAGAGTTCAGTTCCTGGACTTCCGTGATATATATGTGCTAAACAGGCCACTTGAATGTCAAAGTCACAGAGCGGCAGCTCTTGGGTTGAGACAGATTTGTCACAGTTTGTAGTGACTTGTGCATGGGAAAAGCTTGTTCTCAACATCTTGCCTGCCCTCTGTAGATTAAAAGGGTCTTGAAACAGCTTGAATTTCTCCTGCGGTAGCACATATAAGACTTTGAGATAACAGGTGAGACAACGGACAGGGACCTGCTAATTGCTCGCCTGCTCCCAGGGTCCAGTCAGCACCTGGCACAAGCTTTAGTTTCTCTGTCAGCTCTGAGGCAAAATCCCAGCCCTGCTTCAACCACGCCAGAGGGACGGGAGTGTGGAGGATTGAATGTTTGAAAGGAGCAGCTGATGTTTATTGTGCACTAAATGTATTTGTCAGGTGCCTTGTTGCAGGCATTTTTCCTAGGCTGGTTGTGCTTAAGGATGTCAAGGGTGATACACTATTCCCTTCTCAGTGAGTGAGCATTTATCAGGCTTCCATTAACACGAGGTCTGATGAGATGGGTAAGTCCCTCAGTGCTTTTTAACACACACATTTTAAAAGTCTTGTAAATTGGCTAAGACTTTGGACTTCCCATCGGCTATGCAGATTCCCTCACTGAGGCTAAACTGGCACTGCCTCAAGGACGTCACTGGACATCACCCCAAACCTTCTTCTCAGTTCTTCTTATTCCCCCCTGACCTTTACTCACACCGGAATAATGCTGATCTCACTTTTGCAGAGGAAAAAGATGGCTCTCTATAAACCTGAGGTCAAGTGTGGCTTTAAGCCCCAGGAGCTTTTTTAACAGATGTTTTGTGAAAGCTCTCATACGTGGTTTAAGGTGCTGAAGTGCTTTTGGACTTGGGGTATGCAGAAGTTTATTGATGACCACTCCCAAGCTTCATCTCCTAGTGAAACGGGACTCACTGGGGAGCTTTCATATTTTTTGTGCCCCCTTGTGTTCCTTCAAATGACCGTTTCTCTGCCACAGTGCTTCTGCTGACTGGGAGACTGCTGGGGTGTTAGCAGCAGTGACCTCCCCGGGGATCAGTGGGGATGGAACTGGCACCAGAAGAGTTAACTGGGAAGAGAGGCTTTTTAATGTGAACAGACTGGCACAATACTTTCCGTGCTCAATAGGAGCAATAACTGTCCAGATGGCTTTAAAAATAATGATAATATCCATAGATATTTAAAATTAGAAAAACAAGCAAAGGAGTATGCAAATAATTAGAAACTCATGGCAAAAGGGATCAAATCCTGCTCTGAGCAGCTGTCCTGGAAATGGTGCGGTGTAGCCCCGGCTTTGCACTGCTGCGCCTGAAATCACAGCTCGTTCCCGCAGAATTCCCTAATCATTGTTCCATTAACTCATATAACTGTGTGGGACTAGAGCAGATTTCTCAATAAAAATGATGGATAAGTAAATTGGGAGAAGCACTCTACCACTTAGCAGGTGTGAAGAGATTGACAGCCCCAGCACTGCTGAGGGAGGATCGCGTGCACTGACTCGGGGGTGTTGCTGTGTGGAAACGCTTGTGCGTGCCTGAGAAAAAAATTGCCGTCTTTTTTTTTTTTTCCAAGGGTGCACGAATTGGAAATGGTGACGCTGGAACAGAATGCGGGATTGCTGCAAACACTGCGAGCAAACAACGTGCAGCAGAGCACGTGCAGCAGCCACGCAGGGAAGGACCAGGAGCCTCCCCGCCTCTGGCTCTCCTTGTTGCGACAGTAAGCGTGAAAACTGGAGGTCAGGGAGCTCTCAGTATTGCAGAGACGTGGCTGGGTGTGGAATCCCACCTGGCTGTCCCCATGCCAGACCTGCACACCTGGGACGTGCTCCTGTTTTGGTCCACTGGACTACCAGCTGGAAACACCTTTGCAGCACTGCAAAAGCCCTCTGCATGAACTAGGGCCTTATTAATAGAGCATTTACCATAAAAACGATAGTGCCTTGGATACGCCTGTGTCCCGCACTGCCTGATGCAGTCCTCTCTCTCAGTGGGGATGCTTCTGTCTGAGACTGTAGACAGAGAGGTGTGCGCCTTCCCTCTGCTCTCAAGGCTGAGATGTGTCTGAGTGGGGTGTGCCAGGCACATCCCACAGGCAGGTGTGTCCTGGGGGGTGAGCTTGAGTGAAGACGATATAGCAGAGTGAAAAATGGCATTGGGGAGGATATTCTTGTTTGTGGCTGAGAGACACACTAGCCCTTCAGGGAACTGGCAGAAATTACGCAGCAGCAGGCTTGATTGCATGGACAATGTAGTAATTTAATGGGCAAAACCTGTAGACCTGCTTCTCTGTCCTGGTTAAAACCCAGCCTGAGCTACTGCCTTCTCCTCAGATGGGCACTAAGGGAGCAGGCACAGCTTTTCTGCTTCCCTCCAGGGGACCTGCAGGGACAGAGGAGGTTCCCGAGGTCCCACAGTGCAATAGTGTTTGTCTCTGCTCACTTGTAGCTCCTAGCTCCTGCTG
>NW_010419123.1:102425-104044 GCF_000710305.1 Buceros rhinoceros silvestris
TTGAAAGAAATATCACCTTCGGCTGCTGGACTGCCCCCACTGGTATTACGTCCTATAGCTCCTCTTCAGGCTGCTCTGATCCTAGAGCCAGGAGCTTCTCCTTGGGCTGAAATTCCCATCACAGCCCTCCCATGCAGCATTGCAGAGCGTACATAACAGGCTCAAAAGCTAATTAGCAAAGAACAGTCAATGGCACCACTCAGAGATGAAAGCAGTCTTGCCATTTTCTTTTTGCATCCAGAAAGCCAGAGGTCATGTGAGGTCCTGGGTCTCTCCTAGGACTGTGCTTCTTACCAGCGGCCAGGCTGTAAGAGCATGGATGTAACCAGGGCATGCTGGAGGGGCACTATCCCCCTCCTTGACCCAACAGCTCAACTCACAGGACATGCACCTTCCTCACGCCATCTCAGAACATCACTCTCATTGCACCCTTGGGCTGTGGGGAGCAGCAGCAGGGAAACATCCCTGTGATGAGGAAAAAGAAGGAGGGGGATCAGAAATAATTTTCTTACATGGTGCCTGGAGAATTAGGCATTTGTCATCACTCTCATTGCACCCTTGGGCTGTGGGGAGCAGCAGCAGGGAAACATCCCTGTGATGAGGAAAAAGAAGGAGGGGGATCAGAAATAATTTTCTTACATGGTGCCTGGAGAATTAGGCGTTTGTTGTAAAGATTTATTGAGTGAGAAACAATGAGGTGCCTAATCCCTTGGCAGGGGTAGCTGCTCTGGCTAACGACTACTCGATAATTAGCGGTGGGAAATCCCCCGCTCCCTCCTCTGCTCTGCCTCGGAGGTATCTCAGGCACTATCAAATCTAATGTGAAATTGTACCCCAGCGTAGTAAGCAGGTCTCACCATCCTGCAAGCCTGTCAGGGCACTCTGCTGGCTCCAGAGACAGGGGTTTTGGGCAGGATGGTTAGCTACTGTGCCTCCCCTTGGCCACCCTCTAGCTGCACTTTCCAACAGTGGCGGAGGAGCACTGACAGCACCAGGACACCTCGCCAGCCTCCTGGGGTGCCATGGAGGAAAAGGAGCTTCCCTAAGCATCTCTCTCCTGTCTGGGTTGCTTCTGATGGGCTTTGGTGCCTGGAAGTACTTGTTAGACTGTTTTAAACCCAAAGGTTGGGTGTTTGGCATAGGCACCCCCATGGGTGGAGGCACTTCCACCTGAGGAGTGTAGAAGAGGAAAAAAGTATTTCCCAAGTCCAAGCACTAAAAAAATAACAAATATCTGCCTGTTACACGACTCTGAGCCACTCTCATCCTGTGAGTGATAAAGACACGAAGCAGATAGTCTCTCTCAGAGTGGATGGCCATGGTGTTGCTGGAGCTACATCTGCTGGGAAGGAGCTGATGTTCCCATCCCAACTCAGCACCAAGTGCTATGACGTGCACAGAAAGGCATCAGTCAGACCAAAAAGAGACAGACAGAAGAATTTTAAGTGCCAGGCAGAGCAGGCTGCTGAAACCACAGCAAACACACAGCAGTCATCCACTAGGTCCCTGTTGCTGTTGCTCATCCATTGCAGTGAGCAGCTCCCTTACAGATCCTGAGGCAAGCAGCAACCGAGAAACCAAAGATGTGCTCTGGGGTTGCAAAAGAAGCAGGCAGAGTC
>NW_010419123.1:104219-104444 GCF_000710305.1 Buceros rhinoceros silvestris
CGATGGCCATATGGTGTGCCACCGCCACGCATTTCCCCACTGCAGGTGTCCATGAACTGGCAGTCGGGAAGGTAGTTAAAGGCAAACAACAAATCTCCAGCATCGATCCTGAGTGAAAAGCACTGATCGCTTACAAAAGAGAAGTCTAATACCTGAGTCTGGGAATTTATCCTCCACCTTCTGCTTTTTGAACCTTAGCAGTTGCTTGCTGCGGAGCAGCAGGAA
>NW_010419123.1:104595-107197 GCF_000710305.1 Buceros rhinoceros silvestris
GAATTATCCCAGAGATCCTGTCTCCTATCACTGCAGTGCGGGCAGCACCTCAGCAGTGTTACTTAGGACTAAGGTGGGTGTCTAAAAGCTATTCCTGAAATCCATTTTTATAGATTTCTTGCTCCTTCCTCTTTTTTTTTTTTTTTTAATGGCAAAGCTCTGACAAAATCATTCCCATCAGCCAAGATTTTTAGAAATGACAAATGGTTTTGGATGGCATTGTTTGGTTACTCTTGTCAGAGTGAGCTGCTGAGGGTATTACTGTTTAGGCCTTGTGAGATATCTCACGCTTTTGAGAGGTCTTGACCATAATCTCAAGATTATGTTGTTTTAAAAGTCAGATGGCCAGCATAGGTACAAGACACCACCCTCCTTGGTAAAGAATGAAGATCAGACTGAGAGGATCCAAGAGAGGAGCTGTGTCTTGGGACAAATTCCATAAGCATCTAGATGCAAATCCTGCCATCCACATTTCACTTTCTTCCAACACCCAAAATTTCCTCATGCTTTTCAAACGATGCAAAAGCAAGTGCCCTTGACCATACTGTGCAGCTCACTTGATGCATGACAGGGATTTTTCAGATGACACTGACAACACGGGGGCTTTTCAATAGAGCACCTGCTAGTCTCATTTTCCGTGCATTTTCCAGCGTTACTGGTGAGATCTTCAGCTCCCTTGACATACTGTTAATAGTAGCCACGAAACTAATTGAGGAGAAAGATATTTAACTGTCGATAAACCTTTAGATCTCTGCCTTCTTTCCTTCAAATTTAGACATTCATTTTGCAAAACCTTCTCCCTCCCCTACCGCTCAGTTTCTCTCCCTCCCCTTTTCACAACTCCTTGGTGGCACCTAGTTGCTTCATTTGGCTCAAGCTGTTTGTCCTTTGCAAAGCCTCTCTGCTCTCCGTCCCAATTTGGCAGGATACCACGTCTCACTGCTGCTGTGCCTCCTCCACCCTCCCATCACCGAAAGCCTTTCTCCCATGCTGGGGGTCATGTCTGCTGCGCCCTTTGGAGTTTGTTCCTAACGGGGCTCTGCTGGGCGTTACAGTGGTGGCATAATGTGAAGGTTGACAGATACAAAAAGAAAGAGCTTTTAATCGAGAGGTGAATATTCACCATCCAAGCACCAGATAGCTCCCAACAGCTGTCCTTGCTGGACGGCTTAAGCCTCTTCAAAATTCAGTTACCTTTACTCTCCTGACTCAGATGGCAGCAGTTCCCTTCATTCACTCATATTCCTCCTTAAAACATGCCTTTCAGCAAAGCTCATCACTGTTAACGCTTATTCCCCCTTCCCCTGGAAAACCACCTCCTGGATCAGCTGCTGTGGTGTCAGCTCTGCGTGTTTGCCGCTGCCGGAGGAGCCCCGCGGACTGTGTGGCTCCCTCGTGTTGCTCAGTGTACACTCCTGACCCCGTTTCTCCACACAATGGCCCCATGCATATAGTGGCCTCACAGGGAACAACAGATGACTTCAGCTTCGGAGCAGATTTGTACGTTGCTCATGCCATGGGTTTTGTGAAGGAAATCTGGAGAGGGAAAGGCAGTTCTTTTGCAAGGAAATATTACAAGTGAGATAAAAAAGCACAATGCAGAGAAAATACAGCTCTGGTATCTTCATGTGGCGAGCTTTGAGGACCTTTCTGATTCTGTCCGAGGTGTGTTTTCCCTAGAACATAACCCTCTCTGCATTTGAACAGCAGAGCAGAGCCTGACTTTAAGGTATAAAATTGCTCCTGGATTTGCAAAGGTGTCCCTTCACACCATCGTAAGGAACGACCTGTACTGCCTCTGGGAGAAAGCAGCGAGCCCTGTTTCCCCCGCAAGGCTCCTTCCTCGAGGCCTGGCCAGTGAGGTAGTGAGTGCCCTGAACTTCTTTGGTTTAGTTGTGCCTGACCCTGTTACGTTATGGTACTGTGGATCTGGACTATCCTGAGTGACAACAACCAAAGCAGGTGTCTGGGCGTAGAGGTTTCTTCCCTCTTTTTTGGCACGTCCCTGCTAGGTCTTTACTCGATACATCTGAGTTTGGGATCAATAGCCCAGCTTTCTTGGACACACTGCAAGAGACAATATGGAAGAAGCAGCAGCCAAAATAGCAACAACAGAAGTTGCAGCAGGCAGATCAGCGGCAGCAGCAGGCTCTGATCAAGCTGTTCTCCTTCTGTCACCATTTTGAGTGTTTATTGTATAACACTCCAAACTGCTGCTGGTTACAGGGCTTTACCAGTGAAAAGGGATAAAGGGCAGCACAAAGCCTCTGTAGGAATGTATGAGCCCACCCGGCTGCTCCGTGCCGGAGCTGGATGCATTCCTCCTCCTTCATTCAGGCCCTCCTGACTCCTGTCCAAGTCACATATCCTGGGGAAATGGTCCATTTTTCTCTTTGATAATTTGGTTATAAGCCTGAGGCCTGAAGACAACGAAGCTTCTGCCATTGTACAGTCTGTTTGCCCGTGCCCCCTGCCTTTCCCCACAGCTTCTCAATCTGTTGGCCAATGTCAACAAACTTCGTCAGGGAGCTAAAGGTCTTCAAGCTACAAAATTCCTGCAAGTTTCACAAAAACAGGGCAACAAAGTTGGTTAAGGGTCTGG
>NW_010419124.1:0-236 GCF_000710305.1 Buceros rhinoceros silvestris
CTGGGGCGGGCGCTGCGCCCGGCGGGGTTTTCTCTTCGCGGCCGCACAAGGAGAGGCCCGAGGAGGCCGGGATGGTGCTCGCTGCTTCTCTGCAACGAACTGGGCCTCAGATAGTCATCCGCATGTTAAATGTCAACGTCAGCTCAGTTCGGCTCCTCTTGAGCGACTGTCACGCCCTGGTCGGGCCACAAATTGGGGACCCTTGGCGGGCAGGCGGGCTGTGCTGACAGCCCCTG